>NW_026715715.1:0-19490 GCF_029784015.1 Lycium ferocissimum | reverse complement strand
TCATGGGAATGAGTGACGATTGTTATTAGCGATATTGTGATGGTTGTAATGAGTGTTGGGAGTTGATATGGAATACGGCGGAAAGTAGTATAAACAAAGGAAACGCTGCCCAATTTTCTTTAGCCTTAAGAGGCATGGTTTTATAATTGCCTAGCTAACGACGATACGAACTCTCTTGAAGGTAAAAACGAACGACAAGGAGGACGAGCAAGCTATAAAGTAGTTAACGACAAAAGGTATGTGAGGCATTACCCTTCCTTCTAAGGCATGAATCTTATATCGATTTCCTCTTCCTTCACGGATCTTTTATGTTCCTTCGGGATGAAATGTCTCTCGTCCTACCTGCAACGAGATTGGATAAGAAATACGCTATGAACGCGATAGAGACTCTAGAGACCACGATATAATGTTCTTATGAGATCAATGATGAGAATCACGATCCATTGGTATGTTCTCTCATACGTACTCGCATTAAATCGTAAATTCCTCCAAGGTGAGATATTACTCTTATGCTATTCCATAACATGACCGGGGGTTTACGACCTTACGTCACCCCGATATAAATATAGCCACTCGCAAGCTTAACGTATGTACATGTGTATATAACTAAGAATGTTAAACTATGGTAACATCGTGATAAGCGCGATAGGTCATGAATTGAATGTTAATGGTGACAAATGTATGAAATGCATGGTATGTGTGATAATATGATTCCACCGCGCCTAATTGGCCGGACATGTCACGTTACGGCGGGCCGGCTATGATTCCACCGTGCCTAATTGGCCGGACATGTCACCGCTACGAGCGGCTGCTATGATCCCACCGCACCGAGAGAAGGGCGGACATGTCACATTTGGTGGGGCACGGATGGTTACCGGCGCGGGTAATGATATAATGACATATGATTGATGTAACAATGCTTGCATGCGTGATTATGTATGTGATGTATTTACGTATGATGAATGTACATGAACGGTTCATATGTAAAGATGGTACGAGTTATGCCCTCGTCTCATGATTTACGATTTCCGGGTCATGTTTGCTTCATTTCGCCTTACATACTCGGTACAATGTTAATCTCGTGCGCACGTCCACTTTCTTTGGACGTATTTCATGCCCACAGTAGGCGAGGAGACGGTCTTTGATCCCTAGGAGTCGGTGGGCCGATTTGCGAGCACTACATCGTCGGGAGGTTTTCATTATTCTTTTGGTATATATTTGTATATGCACATGGGTACGACGGGTCTGTCCCGTCTATATGTCTAGTATTCCATTAGAGGCTCGTAGTCACGTATGTGTGGGTAGTATGGCCCCGCGGTCTCCATGTATATGTATGTGTATTTGTATATATATTATTTTGATAGCCGAAGGGCTTATGTTTATAAAAATTAACGTATCTCGTAAAATACAGGTGATATGATTACGAGTATATAGTATGAATGATAGCGAGATAAAAAGCGATAATATGAGGGTGTGTTCGGTGGTCGACTCCGAGGTCTGCCGCGGCCCGTAGCTCGGGTCGTGACACCTAAGTAGCGTGGAAGCATCGTTGGAGGGATCAACCTATTATTTTTCATCTTTTGGAAAACCCTAGCCTATTGAAAGTTGAAGAGTAAAGGTAAGATTTGATCTTGTTTTTGTGTTATGAAGGTTATATTCATGTTGTAGTATGTTAATATGGCTGAATATCATGAAAAATGTGAGGTTGGATATGAGTTGTGTGTGTAAGGGGGTGCCATCTAGTGTGAGTATGTGTGTGTTGTGTGCGTTGGGTTATGTTGAAACTATGAATTGAAGTTTAGCTAGCATTGTTATGATCATAGTAGGGTGAAGAATGAATGAAAATCATCTTTGTATATTGGTGGGAGATTATGGCAATGTAGGCCATTATTGTAGCAAGAATTGAATTAACGTCGCTTAATGTTTTAGTTGTCGTCGCCATGAATTCTATGTTCGAAATGAATGTTTAGTGACTCAAAATGATATTGTGATTGTTGCGGACTGATTTGGAGACTTTTGTACATTTAATGAAAATTGTATATTGATGAGAATAGCATTGTTAGAATGTGAATTGTGGATACAAATCATGATTTGAAAATGAAGAAAAAAAATTAAAGGGCTGCTCTCGGTTGGGGCTGTTTTCGGCTGAATTGGAGAAAAACTTGGATTGTGGGAAATGTTGTATGAATTGCTTAGAATGTCTTGAAATGTTGTTGGTTTGGGTTCGGGTTGGTATGTGAATATATAAGCGATAATGTGGCTTGAATGTAAGACGTTGAATTAATTTATGTAAGTTGTTGAATAATGGAAAAGAAAGCTATTGTTGTTGTATTGCTTTCCGAATTGGTTGTTGATGTTGCTAGTGTCACGACCCAACCCCGTAGGCCGTGACTAATGTCCGAGTTGGACACTCGTACGCACTTAACACTCAGAATTGGCATACTATCACGCATAATTAAACATAATCACATATGGTCTCCAATTATCGCAAAATAGCAAACATATGTCATAACGTACAGAATCTCATAATATGCACAAAGGCAAGCCAGCTAGGCTGCCACGGCGGGTGGACCGCCCAGAAACACATAACACACACACATAGCTGTACAGACGTAACCGTACCCACAGACATGTCCACAGACCTCTAAACAGAGTAACAAAATCATATGACGGGACAGGGCCCCGTCGTACCCCTGAATAAATATGTACATATGCATCAGAAAAGTATATATACCAAATATGGGCTCCGGACGAAGGAGCGCTCTCAAAACGCAGAGTAGATGCCCTAGGCGGGTGGATCCTCAAGCTGAGCGTCGGTACCTGCGGGCATGAAACACGCGACCCCAGAAGAAATGGGGTCGGTACGGAATAGGTACGAGTATGTAAAGCGGGGAATATAGAATCATGATGGCAAAATACAAAAGTAGATATGATATGCAAAATATTAAAACACTTGTTTAAAAATATAGTTCATGCAAAGGCTCTTAGAACGGTGGTCGCCCGCTGTCGTTGGCGCCACGCCACGACCTCACACGCGAAGAATTTCATATCTCCGTAACCCGACAAATCCCCGTAACACATCATAGCCATCCGTAACGCCATAACACGACATCACGCCAAACGGAACCGGCCCTCAGGAGAGGAGCTCGGTGAACCGTAACACAGCATCACACCGGAATGTATATCATAATGCGCACGAAGCATATCCGGCCCGGGATCCGGTGAGCGAGGTAGTGACCATAAGCACGAGCAGAGTCGTGAGTAACCAAATGCATAAAATCATATTCATAATTCATTAAACCAATAAGAAATCCATTTGCGAAAGTTGAAGAGAAAATAGCACTAAATTTTCTCAAAAACCATTAAGGACGAGCATAAAAGCCGCGGGCCCCACGAACGGGTGCCGGCCCCCATCCGAGCCCGACTACGGTAGTTAGGGAGAGTTATGCCTTATGAGCTTACCTATTATGTTTTGGGGCGTTAGGGAGCTCGTATGCAAAAGTTACGGACGTTTGAAGTTCGGGACCCTTTTGTAGTGAAAACTCTTCATAAAACCTTTGAAATTCAATCTTTTGAAAACATGGAAGTTTTATCTTGGTCCCGTTAAGGAGTAGATCTTAAGGGACGAACAAAGTACATACCTAAGCTCGGATTCTAAGAGTGGAATTTCCCCAAGGCTCGGGTCATAGCCTAACATCACTAAGACATGCCAAGAAGAGAAAGCGATGCCTTACATACCTTATCCGCTCGCAAGCAAAGCCAATCTTCAAGCTTCGGGTACGCCAAGATCTACATAACGCCAAGTATATTATCATTAGCCATTAGCCTTTATGAATTCAATTCCAGACGAACATTAAATTCTACCGAAATTTCGGCAGCACTTCCCCTAAAAATCCGCCAACCCCGAGATTTATACTCGGCCAAATCCAACAACAATCAAGCCAACAACCAAACTACAATATCAATTTACAATATATATTCCAACTTTGATATCCAATTCAAACACATTCCAACCATACGCAAGAACACTCTTAAGCAAGTCATACAATATTTCAAACAAGCCAAATATTGTTCCAACTTACCCGAAATTGGCTCCAAGCCCGAGAATATCACCAAACATATTCTTTCCTTCACAATTCACAAATTACATCAACAAACCATGCTTAAACAATATTATTCTTAAAAGTTCAAGAAACTACATTACGTCATATTAATCCTTAAAATCAGCCCACACAATTTTGCTTCAACTTGGGATCATTAACCATCATTTTTACATCATATAACGCATGACGACAACAACCAAAACACCATATAACATTAGTCTACCATGGCTGCCACGAAAGCCCACACACGGCCAGCCCCCTTCCTTCAAGATTTCATGATTTCCATCAATTTCACATTACAACAACACACACAACAAGCTAAATACAATTAACTCATCACCCATAACATACAACACACATGCACGGCCAAATGGCCACTTTCACGGCTCAACTTCAACATTTATATTTTCATGTTTTTCATTCATATTTGCATACTACAACACACCCACACCACTTACAACACATAAAAGAGGTTTGGTTCTTACCTTTTCTTCTTCACCTCACACGTCCACTAAGGCTCCCAAGAGTGAAAACGAATGATCCAATGATTCAAACAACGCTTCCACGTTAACGAGCACCCTTGAATTAGTTGTTTTGCTAGAAGAATCAAATTTTTCTATGGCTAATTCTTGGACTTGATTTTCCTCCTCCTTAGCCGTGAGTTGCTCTGTTATATCCCGCCTTTTCGCATAATCGGAAAATTAGAAATAATTGTGAGTTATGAGAAAAAAAGCTATGTTTGAATTTTTCTTAGTAGGTGTGTGGCGGATATGGAAGCTTGAATGCGGAAACAATGGAGAAGGCCTAAGGGCAAAATTGGAATTTTGGAAATTTGTTTCGGAAATTACAAATTAAGATTCATGAAGAATTGGGCCAAAAAAAAAAAATAAGAAAACAAAGGCCCAAAGGGAGGCCCAACCGGCCACACATGGCCTAAGTCCATGGAATTAATTAAATTGTTCCATGTGATTAATAATATAAGGAATGAGCATGTAGAAGATTCAAGAAATTAAAAGAAAGATCAAGAAAAAAAGAGAAGAGAGAAAACGGCCATAAGGGAGAAAAGAAAGAAAGAAGAGAAAAATTCTTGGAGCCTTGGGTTTTGATTCAAAAATTTGGTTCTTCATGAATTCATACTAAGTTCAATATGCTCTCCAAGTTGGCATAATTATCTTGGCAAGAAAGTGTCTCCTTTGGAAAGAAGAAATTATTGGAGAAGGTAAGATTTTCATGCTTTTGTGTTATGAAATGAATTTGTATGTTATAATGATTGGAATTGGATGAAGATTATGGAATTGTGGTGTGCATGTGTGTGAAGAGTGTGTAGGCCGTGTATGTGTGTGTAGGTATGGCCGTGTGTGTGTGTGCATGGTTATATAAGTGAGATGTGTTGGATTTCATGTTGTATTCTAGTTGTGTTTATGAAGGAATTCATCTTGTAAATGAAAGTTAAAAGAATTTGGGTGAAGTTGGAAAAAAATGGAATGTGGCCGTGTGGAGTTTGGCATGAAATAGAATTGAATTAAGTTATTTAGTAGGTCAATTGCATTGTTGAAGTCTTGCGATGAGGATGGAAGAATAATGGTTTAAGTTAATATGAAAAATTTGTCGTTAAGTTGTTATCGGAAAGTATATGATTTTATTATAGATTATGTAATTGAGAAGAATGAAGTCGTAAGATGAGTATGGTGTTGTTGTAAATGGAATTGAAGGATAAAAATACGTTGGGAATATTTATGTTGAAATTTGAAGGTTTTGAATGGATTATGAATTTGGTGGAAAACTTGTATATTTTGTATATTTTGTGAATATTTCGTAAAATGTTATGGAATGTTTCCGAAGTGATCTTGTTGGGTTGATGAATATGAAAATGTCAATGTTGGATTGAAAGTGTGAAGTTAGAACGGAAACTATTATGTTATGTCGGAAAAATGGCTAGTTGCGCCATATTGTGTAATTTGTAATACTTGTTGTTGTTGTTGGATTGTTGGGTTGTTGTTGATGATATATTAAGCCGAGCTAAGTCTCGGGGGTGTTATATTTATAGGGGAAGTGCTGCCGAAATTTCGGTAGCCAAGTATAACCCCAAGATTGAAATGTTAGCTTGCATGAATAGTAACTGGTAAAGATGACCATTTGCAGTTTTTGGACGAAATTGGAAGTGAAGCCAAGTGAGCATAAGGCGTAATTGAGGTATGTAAAGCCTTTCCTATCCTTCTTTGGCATGTCCGGAGTGTAATAGGCTTGAGAGTGAGCCTTGGTTGCACTTCTGCGTCTCATAATCTAAGATTGAAAATAGCGTCAAATCGTTCGAAGATTGAACCTATTTCTTCTAATTGCCGACCTATTGTGCATCAAAATGATTTATATGTCGAAACCTTCCCAAGATGGACTGGAATGCCCCAAACGCTTATAAATGATTTTATAAAGTCTATGATCCGTTTTACTTATGACCGCCGGATTCGACCCGAGGTGGGCCCACGAAACCGAGACCTCTTACTATGGTGCTAATTGACTTATTTCCATACAATGTTTAAAAGAATCTTTTGATAAATGCACCGATGTCAAATGATAGATATGACGAACCTACAATATGTTTTAATATGTGTTATGATCCTAGAAATACGAATCGATGTAAGTTGTCGTGCCATCCCCAAAAAGGGCATATGTATACTATGATTGTTGTCCGAACTTCCTTAAAGTGATATGTCATTTGAATTGTCCCTTTTGTGAAAGAATGATTAATCTATTCCGTAAGCCCCGTGATATATTTGCTACGTGCGAACAATAACAAAAATTCGTGCACCTTTGTCATGATCACCGTCACGACACCGAAAGGTACGTACTATGACTTAATGTTTGATTTGTCTAATGAGTCCGGACTTATATGCACATGTTTCTGCATTGCTACTGTTCGTGCATTATGATATGTCTTTCCACCGAGCCCGGGACATGTTCTCGTGCGCACTTCTCATTATCCACCGAGTCCCTCGTACTTGCGGGCGGGACACGTTATTTGTATATGATTGTGATATGATGATACGGGGATGGCGGCGTGTGATGGCACATGATTATTATTCACCGAGACCCGCAGATGAAGGTCCGGGACACGTTATGTACACATGATATATGATTTGACGATATGATTCCATATTACCGAGTCCCTTAATAAGGGCACGACACGTCTATCCGCACATATGGTACATGATTCGTTATGCATGACTTCACTTACCGAGTCCCTCATCCGAGGGCGGGACACGATACATGTTCGCATGATATTATATGATCGATATGCATGTCTTGTGAGGTCTCGGACACGGTATTACTTTTTGTACTTCCGATTCTAATTACGCCCGTTTACGTACTTATGTTGTTTCGATTACTCTCGACTTTTTTTTCATGGTTATACTTGTTACCTTTCCGCTTTACATACTCGGTACATCTTCGTACCGACCCCTTTTCTTCTGGGGGCGTGTTACATGCCCACTGAGTACGGACGCGCCGCGTGATACGCCGCCGGTCTAGGATATCGATCGTTATTTGAGAGCTCCTTTTGATCCGGAGCTAATACTTTTGGTATATATTTTTTTATCGTTGTTCATATGTTCGTATATATGACTATTTGGGTACGGCGGGGCCCCGTCCCGTCTTCTCGATTCCGTTATGTATGATAGAGGCCCGTAGACATGTTTGTGGGTTGTGAGTTGTCGCCGTCGGTAGGTACGTTCGATATGCGACTTTGTATGATATAATAGCCTCGGCGGCTAGTGTGTCGTGTTCGTATGTATATGTATGTATATATATTTTCGTGCGACGCACCTTATATTTGTATGAATTTATGTATGTTTAAATGAGATTAGCTATTTGATATCCGGATACGTTTAGGTGCGTATGGGTGTCCGGTTAGGACACCGGTCGCGGGCCACGGGGTTGGGTCGTGACAAAAGTGGTATCGGAGCGGTCGGTTCTCGGAATGTCGCGGGCCGTGTCTAGTAGCAGTCTTGTTTATCGGTGTGTTGGGCCCCACATCTATAAACGAGGAGGGACAGGACATCTAGGATGTTATGTTACCCTTTCTTGGAATCTTAGATCGTGCGATAGAGCTGTATGTAATAGGATGGGTCCTTCCAACGAATTGCTGTATATGCAGCGAGGCTCCAAAGAGCGACAACGTCAGTATTTTGGGAAATTGTTTCTGACCCTCTCTCTGCAGGTGATTGTAGATTGACAAAGGATGAAGAGGGCGACTTCTGATGATGGGGATGGGGGTGCTAAGAAAGCCCCCAGGATGTCACCGGGGCCAAGTAGACGGAGCCCCAGCTATTCGATCGAGACTGATCCTTCGGAGGATCCGGCGACGATCCCTCGATGCGACCCCCGGAGGAGGAGGATCCCCGAGAGTCGGCGATACGACACGGATCCGTCCGAGTATGGAGCGGGGGCACCGGAGAGAGGAGCCCCCCGACATTGTGCCGGTCGCTCCTATGGTGGAGCACTATGTTCCGCCGGACTTCTTCGGGAGCGTTACGCCATATTCCGGAGAGGATTTATCCCGGTCATCGGTGAACCGAGAGTCGTCGGACCACCTATACCCCCGTATTCGGATTTCTCTTTGTGGGTGACGCGGGGAGCACCCCTCGCTCTATAGCTTACTAGATGGGGCCGGAGGCGCCTCGTCCACGGTATACGAGTATTTATTGAAATTTGTTCTATATATGTGTATTTGTTGCATAATTGTGTAGTTTGGACCGGTGGGGACCCGTTTCGGTAAATTTCCTCGGAAAATTTATTAAGGCGAGATATTGATTCGCCCTAAATTACGTGGCAAAGATCGTGTGGGGCATTTGACGCAGTGATATTATCGATAACGCGCCAGAATGCATAAAAGTTTTGAAGTTAAGCGTGCTGAGACCAGAGCAATCCTGGGATGGGTGACCCCCCTGGGAAGTACGTCGAGAATTTTTCGTAAATATGGATATGGAGACTAAATGAGAATTTGGGGTAACTTAAGTGGAATTTGAGTATGTGGAGTGATTAGAGATCTTAAAAAGGTTACACGTATTAAGACGAAGACGAGATCGGAGAAGAATGAAAAGTGACGGCTGTCAAAACCAAAGCAAATTTGAATGGCGATTGGAAATGTTTGTAAGTAGGATGACAAGGAAATTTCCGTGAGCCTCTGAAGTATAGTAAAGGTAGTTCGATTCTGATCGCGATTCGGTACGCCATATTTCTGCGCCCCTGCTTTCGGTGGAGTTCTGTTTACCATAACCCTGTGCTTCTGAATCTGATTACGTTTCTGTTTGATATACCTCTGTACGTCCGACTCCGATCATAATTTCCGTCCGATATACTTTGTCGTCCGATTCGACTTCAAATCTCGTCCGATAAATCTCGTACATCCGACTCGATATGACTCCGTTCGATATATTTCCGTATGTACGCACGATCACGGATACGTCCGACATACGTACGTACATCCGACCTCGACCGTGAATCGTCGGTGTGTGTGTCTACACGTCCGACTCGATTTCGAAATCGTCCGATAAATCTCAATATGTCCGACTTGATTATAGATCCGTCTGATATACCTCTGTACGTCTGGCTCTGATTTTGAAATCGCTTAAGACGACGTCGGATTATGATTCTGTCTGTCGCACTTTCGTGCTTCTGACTCCGGATATAACTTCGTCTGACGCCCGTTTGATCTTCTGGTTCTGGTTAAGATTCTGTCCGCCGTATATCCGACTTATGACGGTACGAACAGCCCTAATACGGTGATATCGGAGAAAGGTGAATGAAGTGGGGAAAATGAAGGCCTCTACAAGTTCTTCGCTCAAGTGCAAGTATGTAAATGGCGAGAAGACCTCCCCGACTGATTTTGATTTACCATGAGGTTGAATTAACATTCGAGGACGAATGTTTTAAAGGGGGGGAGGATGTTATATCCCGCCTTTTCGCATAATCGGAAAATTAGAAATAATTGTGAGTTATGAGAAAAAAGGCTATATTTGAATTTTTCTTAGTAGGTGTGTGGCGGATATGGAAGCTTGAATGCGGAAACAATGGAGAAGGCCTAAGGGAAAAATTGGAATTTTGGAAATTTGTTTCGGAAATTACAAATTAAGATTCATGAAGAATTGGGCCAAAAAAAAAATAAGAAAACAAAGGCCCAAAGGGAGGCCCAACCGGCCACACATGGCCTAAGTCCATGGAATTAATTAAATTGTTCCATGTGATTAATAATATAAGGAATGAGCCTTAGAAGTTTCAAGAAAACAAAAGAAAAATCAAGAAAAAAAGAGAAGAGAGAAAACGGCCATAAGAGAGGAAAGAAAGAAGAGAAAAAAAAATTCTTGGAGCCTTGGGTTTTGATTCAAAAATTTGGTTCTTCATGAATTCATACTAAGTTCAATATGCTCTCCAAGTTGGCATAATTATCTTGGCAAGAAAGTGTCTCCTTTGGAAAGAAGAAATTATTGGAGAAGGTAAGATTTTCATGCTTTTGTGTTATGAAATGAATTTGTATGTTATAATGATTGGAATTGGATGAAGATTATGGAATTGTGGTGTGCATGTGTGCAAGTGTGTAGGCCGTGTATGTGTGTGTAGGTATGGCCGTGTGTGTGTGTGCATGGTTATATAAGTGAGATGTGTTGATTTCATGTTGTATTCTAGTTGTGTTTATGAAGGAATTCATCTTGTAAATGAAAGTTAAAAGAATTTGGGTGAAGTTGGAAAAAAATGGAATGTGGCCGTGTGGAGTTTGGCATGAAATAGAATTGAATTAAGTTATTTAGTAGGTCAATTGCGTTGTTTGAAGTCTTGCGATGAGGATGGAAGAATAATGGTTTAAGTTAATATGAAAAATTTGTCGTTAAGTTGTTATCGGAAATTATATGATTTTATTATAGATTATGTAATTGAGAAAAATGAAGTCGTAAGATGAGTATGGTAGTTGTTGTAAATGGAATTGAAGGATAAAAATACGTTGGGAATATTTATGTTAAAATTTGAAGGTTTTGAATGGATTATGAATTTGGTGGAAAACTTGTATATTTTGTATATTTTGTGAATATTTCGTAAAATGTTATGGAATGTTTCCGAAGTGATCTTGTTGGGTTGATGAATATGAAAATGTCAATGTTGGATTGAAAGTGTGAAGTTAGAACGGAAACTATTATGTTATGTCGGAAAAATGGCTAGTTGCGCCATATTGTGTAATTTGTAATACTTGTTGTTGTTGTTGGATTGTTGGGTTGTTGTTGATGATATATTAAGCCGAGCTAAGTCTCGGGGGTGTTATATTTATAGGGGAAGTCTTTATGAAATTTCGGTAGCCAAGTGTAACCCCAAGATTGAAATGTTAGCTGGCATGAATAGTAATTGGTAAGGATGACCATTTGCAGATTTCTGACGAAATTGGAAGTGAAGCCAAGTGAGCATAAGGCGTAATTGAGGTATGTAAAGCCTTCCCTATCCTTCTTTGGCATGTTCTGAGCGTAATAGGCTTGAAAGCGAGCCTTGATTGAACTTCTGCGTCTCATAATCTAAGATTGAAAATAGCGCCAAATCGTTCAGTAAGATTGAACCTATTTCTTCACAGATTGTCATCAAAATGATTTATATGTACGAAACCTTCCCAAATGGACCTGGAATGCCCCAAACGCTTATAAATGATTTTATAAAGTCTATGATCCATAACTTATGACCGCCGCCTCGATTCGACCCGAGGTGGGCCCACAGATTCCGAGACCTCTTACTATGGTGCTACTTGACTTATTTCCATACAATGTTTAAAAGAATCTTTTGATAAATGCACTGATGTCAAATGATAGATATGACGAACCTACAATATGTTTTAATATGTGTTATGATCCTAGAAATACGAATCGATGTAAGTTGTCGTGCCATCCCCAAAAAGGGCATATGTATACTATGATTGTTGTCCGACTTCCTTAAAGTGATATGTCATTTGAATTGTCCCTTTTGTGAAAGAATGATTAATCAAATATTCCGTAAGCCCTGTGATATATTTGCTACGTGCGAACAATAACAAAAATTCTGTTTGTCATGATCCGTCACGACACCCGAAAGGTACGTACTATGACTTAATGTTTGATTTGTCTAATGAGTCTGGACTTATATGCACATGTTTCGCATTGCTGTTTGTGCAAGTTATGATATGTCTTTCCACCGAGCCCGGCCGTGACATGTTCTCGCGCGCACTTTCCGCAGCATCCACCGAGTCCCTCGTACTTGCGGGCCGGGACACGTTATTTGTATATGATTGTGATATGATGATACGGGGATGGCGGCCAGACGGCACATGATTATTATTCACCGAGACCCGCAGAGAGGGCGGGACACGTTATGTAGACATGATATATGATTTGACAGATATGATTCCATATTACCGAGTCCCTTAATAAGGGCCGGGACACGTCATCTGCACATATGGTACATGATTCTGTTATGCATGACTTCACTTACCGAGTCCCTCATCCGAGGGCCGGGACACGATACATGTTCGCATGATATTATATGATCTGATATGCACTATGTCTTCTGAGGTCTCGGACACGGTATTACTTTTTGTACTTCAGATTCTAATTACAGCTCCGTCTGCTATGTTTCCGTACTCCTGTTTTTGATCATGGTTATACTTGTTACCTTTCTGCTTTACATACTCGGTACATCTTCGCACGACCCCTTTTTCTGGGGTCGTGTTACATGCCCGCGGTACGGACGCACCGCGTGATACGCCACCGGTCAGGACTTCGTCTGCTATTTTTGAGGAGCTCCGCTTTGATCCCAGCCGATACTTTTGGTATATATCGTCTCGTTGTTCATATGTTCGTATATATGACTATTTGGGTACGAGCGGGGCCCCGTCCCGTCTTACTCGTCCCAGTTATGTATGATAGAGGCACAGGACATGATTGTGGGTTGTGAGTTGTCCTTTGGTCGGTACGTATGTTCGGGTTGCGACTACGTCGTTATGCCATAGCCTCGGCGGCTGGTGTACGATGTCTAAGTATGTTTATGTATGTATATATATATTTCGTGCGACGTACCCGATATTTGTATGAATTTATGTATGTCTAAACGAGATTAGCTATTTGATATGCAGTCTGTCGAGGGTGCGTATGGGTGTCCAGTTAGGACACCAGTCGCGGCCCACGGGGTTGGGTCGTGACATGCTCCCTTTGTTCTCTCAAGTTTTCTTGAAAATTCTATAAGGTTCAAATGAGAAAGATGACTTAGTCATCTCTTAATTTGACCATATATAAATTAAATTTCATGTGGCCTTGGCCCACAAGCTACTTAATGGCCGGCCACTTTGGCCTATGAACGTTAATAATTCCCAAGTTTCCTTAATTCATTTTTGGCCCCAAATGAATACTTAATATTTTCCATGCCAACAAAGTCATTCATGACTTATGCTTTTAACAAAATCATGGTTAAAAATCCCGACTTCATGTCCCGAATTGTCTTGCTCCTAACTTGTCACAACTTACTCATATTATCCCGTAGTTCAAAATACGGGATATAACATCCTTCCCCCCTTTAGAACATTCGTCCTCGAATGTTCAACTAGTCTTATAAGGTCATATAAGTGTCACACCCCAATCTTGATCAGGGTGTGATGGGCACCCGGCCCCGTAACCGGAGTCTAGCGAACCCACTGACTCTTTCTACGTACAAAATTTTTTGAAATCCCTACGTCAAGTATACATAGCAAGACTGCTGAAATATTCCTTTGTTGCTTTAGAATCAAATAAAATATGTGACTGAACAAAACTTGCATCATAGCACAGACTGACTCCCGAAACCCACGACTCTTGCCTGAAAGTCTCTAAGCATGTCCCGGGAATCTGCACGTGTGTACTACGACTCGGCTACACTCCGGAGCCAAATGGAGCTTGCCAACTTCGCCGGAACATCTTCTATATTAACTTCGATCCGTACGGGTGTGCTGCGGCATGAACGCAGCCCGAAGAAGCGGGGTCGATGCGAGCAATGTCGAGTATACGAAGACATGAAACGGTAACCACATAGTAAGAGTTGTAAAGCATATCACGTGTAAAATGGTAACCTGTGCAGAGTAATAACTATATGGAAACATAGACAGTATCATAGGATAAAGGAGTAACCTGTACATGTGAGTGCCATTCAGGGCGGAGGCCATGCATGCCTAGCTTTTTCCTTTTTCTGAGCACGGTGTTTCTATTTTTTTTGTACGTAGAAAACAGATACTTTTCGGAAAACGGTACTTTTTACTTGCAGTTCTGGACGCCGAATTCATCGGCTCTCCCACCCCCCTCCCCCAACAAAGGTCCCAAGTATATCATATTATATATATATATATATATATCACATAAACGACGCCGCGTACGGCTCCCCATATCCGCGTCCGGCATCCCGCGTCCGGGATGATAAGCCAGTGAATCGGGTGGACACGGTTGCCCTCCCATTCCCCCATATACGGTGTATACACATACATTCATTAATATCGTGTATTATATATACATTATCATATAAACGGTATGCATGGGAGCCCAAGGAAGGTCGTGTGTCTATCGGAGTGACGTAAGGTCGGTAACCTCCGATTACATTATGGATTGACCGGATCGCTTTGTCTCGCCTTGAAGGGACGAGTATTTTAAGGCGAGACTATCAATGAAAAGCAACATCATGAACAACGTAGAATAGGGTCACAAGACAAGTATTTCGTGTACTTTGGAATCTTAGGAAAACAGTCATCATACTTTTTCTCATCTCTAGCTTCATCATTATCATCATAGAACCATAATCGTTGTCTTAGTCTTTAAGACTTTCAACATTGTAAAACTCGGTTTTTTGGAGAAAAATGAAAACTTTGGAAAACGTTTGTAAACTTCCGGGAAGGAAAATCATGCCTTGGGGTCAATGGTTTAGTTAGAACAATGACTATCGTTTGGTAATCGGGATAATAACCAAGAACTTCCATTGATTATAATACGGAAATAAGCCTTAATGGGACAATAGGAGGAATTCGGGAATAGTGGGCCTACCTCGGATCAAATGAGGCGGCGTACACAATTTACGTATAATGCATTTTATAACATTACTTATGAGAGTTTGGGATAGTCGGTGGTGTTCATGCAAGTTCTAGATGTTTAGGAAGCTTTTTCAGCATTTCACACAATTTCTAGTTCAATTCTACTGAATGAATAGTAACTAATTTCAATCTTAGATTTCTAGGATTAGGGCAGTCCCCGAGACACGTTTTCAAGCCTAGTATACCTAAGACATGCCAAAGAAAGAAGGTGAAGTCTTACATACCTTTTTCCGCTTCTTACGCTCCTCCAAATTCAAGTTCCAAGTTCGCCAGAATCTACATTTTGGTCACATTTACCAAACGTGGATTAGAGCTTTTAGGAATCCAATCTTGAATGCACATTTGTCTACAAAAATTTCGGCAGCACTTCCCCTGTAAGTGCGCCATCCCGAGAATATGGCTCGGCCCAATTCAACAACAACAACCCGAGAATGGAACTCGGCCACAATATCAACAATAATGCCAACAATCTTACTAACAACATTCCATTCATATCCAATTCATATGACTTTCAAAACGATTCAATCAACATACTACTTCGCCCAACACCTTCCAAATCAATAAGAATAATAACAATACATTTCTTTCTTCCCAACTCATAAACAACAACCAAATATTACATAAAATTGGTCTAACATGGCAGCCCCAAACCAGCCCCATACACGGCCAACCTCCAAACATACAATTTCATGAGTTTCATTCATTTTCTACGCATTACAACAACACACAAACATGTTGAACATAATTAATTCCTTACTCCAACATAACACACACACACTACACCTACACGGCTGCCCTTCCACCTTTGTATTTCCATGAAGTTCATTTATGTTTACCTACTATAACATGCACAAACCATTCACAACAACATCAACCAACACTAAATAAAATTAGTTCTACACTTCTATACCTTACTACATATTTTCGGCCACACCCATGCATACACAACATCATGAATTTCATCCATTTCAACACACCACAACCTATTCAAACGTCTATAACACATAACATAAGAGAATAAGAATTGAACATCATCTTCTTCACCTTACCTCTTCCTCGCTAGACATGAATCATGCAAACGGATGCCTTGCTTGCTCCAACAACCACTCCATATGATAGAGGGCCTTCCATTTAGTCACAAACTAGAAGAAAAATAATTTTTCCATAAGCAAAGAGGGGCACCACTCTCTCTGGCCAGCCCTGGCCGAGACTCTCTCTCTCTTTCCTTCCTTCTTTCTTTTTCTCCCTCTTTCTTGAACTTTCTAATTATGGCAAATGAATTGCCTTTCATAATTTACACACACACATATATATATATGCATGTGGCCGGCCATGTGCCACTTTTTTTTTTCCAAATTTTTCTCAATTTTTCTAGACTTTTCTTTAATTCTCTAAAGATGAATAAATCTTACATAGCAATCTTTGTATATATATATATATATATATATATATATATAACTCCCACAAGTATATAATGTACACATGTGCCATCCCATGGCACAAAAATATTGGTCATATTATAAGTGGGGCCCACGGCCACCTAGGCCTTTTGGCCATTTCATGAAAATTCCTTTTTCCAACTTTTAGCCTCCACTTTCTCCTTACCCCAAATTTACCCTTAATGTTCCCTACCAATAAAAATGAATACGCAACCCGTGCATTCTAAAAATTACAACCTCGTCCTTAACTTCCCGCCATTAACTCGGAATATTCGAATGTACAAAAATGCGAGGTGTAACATCCTTCCCCCCTTTAGAACATTCGTCCTCGAATGTTCAATTAGTCGTCCGGAGTCTCATAAGTACCTCGGGGGAGCTCCCTTTTTAAAGCTATTTCTATCCTTCATATTAGCTCTTAAGCTATCCAATACCGTTCTCTTTGTCATCCTCTTTCTCTTCATATACGTCCATTTTCTGGCGTCGCACTGCTCAAAGTTTGTGCGAACATTATCCAGACTTCTATCCACTCATTATCGGTTTCCCGATCTTACTGACTTATTTCCATGAAGGAGGTTTCATCTGTAATCTAAGCATCCATATCAAACATATTACCGTATCAACTGTCTTTATCTTATCCTTATATTTCTCTCACCTGCTTCCCCCCTTTTGGGGCGCACTTATACCATTATCCATTTATACTCCGTCTCATATCCTCATTCCCAATCTCAATCCATAGTAGAATAATAATAGCTTACCTTGCAACACTTGTACCATTTACTCTTTGCTTTGTCGTCACCGAACTTCGGTACCCTTACTCGATTAATGCCTTTTGTATCGTAACTTCGGTCGCTGGGATTCACCTGTCCACCGATACAATCATATTTGAGATACCTTATACCGCCATATATACATATATACATATTTATTATTAACTAGCCCACAAAATACTTCCAAGCACCGTTCAAGCCTATCCTATTTCTAGGGCTATGATGCACTTCCTGTCTTTTCGCCGAGCAAGTCTGTCTCGTCCTACGCGTCTTCTTATGATCTCTAATTACTCCATACACTCTAGTTTCCCTTAGGTTGCTCCAGCCTCCTGTTGTCTCTGATGTTCGAATATGTAGAATTTCTTGTAAACTTCCCAGGGGGTCACCCATCCTAAAATTGCTCCCCCCTGGGCACGCTTAACCTCAAAACTTTGGTGGGATTCGGTGCCTTAACACTGATATTTTCGCGTCCGCTTTCCCGCATGGCCTTTACTACTCGGTCTGAAGCCAATCAAGACTTTATAACTTCCGAGACATTTTCGCAATACGTCCTTTCTTTTACAATGACTGTCTTGCCCTTTTCTTTTCCCGATGTCCACCTTCCGCCTGCATGTATGGCTATTTCCTGTCTGGCGCCCAGCTCCACGTAACAAAACAAGTATATCAGTCCAATCTTACCTTTTCTGACTTTCCATATCATCATTCGCCTTTTTCCGCCGATACTGGGCGCCCACAGAAATCAACGATTAGTATAAGGGATCTTATCTCCTATGACTTGGCTCTATCGCACGATCACAAGACAGAAAGAAGGTCAACAATTCCTAAATGCCCTGCAGCCTCCTGTCTATAGATGTGGCCGGCTTCACGCCCCATAAACGAGGACTCTCGGACACGACTGCGTACAACCCTTGGACCGACCGACTGCTCGATACCACTTTGTCACACCCCAATTGACGGTGGTGTGATGGGCACCCGCCCCCGTAACCCAGAGTCGAGCGAACCCGCCGACTCTTTCTACGTACAAAAATTTTTTTTGAAATCCCTACGTCAAGTATACATAAAAACTGGCCGAAATATTCCTTTGTTGTTTTTAGAATCAAATAAAATATGCGATCGAACAAAACTTGCATCATAGCACGATCGACTCCGAAACCCACGACTACGTAACGAAAGTCTCTAACGTAATCGTGAATCCCGGCACGTGTACTGCGACTCGGCACACTCCCGGAGCCAAATGGGCTTGCCAACCGCATTTGGAACATCTTCTATATAACTTCGATCCGTACGGGTGTACTGCCGCGGCATGAACGCGACCCCGAGAAGAAGCGGGGTCGGTACGACGAGCAATGTACCGAGTATGCAAGACATGAGCGTAACCACATAGTAAGAGTTGTAAAGCATATCACGTGTAAAATGGTAACTTTGTGCGAGTAATAACTATATGGAAACATAGACAGAAAGATCATGGGATAAAGGTAACTCGTACATGTGAGTGCCATTCGGGGCGGAGGCCATGCATGCCTAGCTTTTTCCTTTTTTGAGCACGGTGTTTCTATTTTTTTTTGTACGTAGAAAGCGAGATACTTTTCGAAACGGTACTTTTTACTTGCGATTCTGAGTACGCCGAATTCCTTCGGCTCTCCCCCCCCCTCCCCAACGGTGTCCCAAGTATATCATATATATATATATATATATATATATATATATCACATAAACGACGCCGCGCGTGCGGCTCCCGTATCCGCGTCCGGGCATCCCGCGTCCGGGATGATAAGCTAATCGGTGGACACGGTTATACTCCCCCATTCCACATATATACGTGTATACACATACATTCATTAATATGTGTATTATATACATTATCATATAAACGGCGGCATGCGTAGCCCGAGAGGTCGTGTGTCTATCGGAGTGACGTAAGGTCGGTAACCTCCGATTACATTATGGATTGACCGGGATCGCTTTGTCTCACCTTTGTTATACCCTGCATTTTTAGAGTATGAGCGTGACATGTGCTTCCTCAAAATTGACAATCATGTTGTAGCTACGTAATTTAAACTCTCGTTGATAGTATCGT
>NW_026715714.1:0-19672 GCF_029784015.1 Lycium ferocissimum | reverse complement strand
CATGGGAGGGGATGGTTCCGGAGAGATGAGGACCTTTGTTTTTTGGAGAAAGAAAGTTCTAAGTAATAGTAAAAAAATGTTTGACCAATAATTGACTTTTGGGTAAACGGGCCTTTTTTGAAATTCTGTCGATCTCATGAGGTCCGGAGGGTCGTTTATGATTTGTTGGGGTGGCTAGTTCGATTTCCGAGGCTTTCGGGTGCATTTTGGGTACTTGGTTGGAAGCTTGGTTTTAGCCGTTTGGGGGTTGACCGAGTCAACGTGACCTCCGTTGAAAATTCCGAGGTCACGGATGGATTCGTAGCATGTTTTTATTTGCGTCTACATGTTTTTTTTGTATCCGATAGGTCTCGGATGGTTGTCGGGATTTGGGTTGAGACTTGGTGAAACCATAAAATTTCTAGTTGGGGTTTCAGCCTACGCAGATCCGCCCCGGCTTTGGTCGCGTGAGGAAACCATGACGTGTTGAGCGGGTCGCCCCAAAGGATGGGAATCCATCGAGGCGGGATCGCGGGAGGAACCCCCCCCCCCCCCCAAGTGAGGGCAACAAATCCGTAATCCCTATTTTGTTCCTAATTTCGAATCATTAGTTCCATTCACCAAAAACCTAAGTCTAAAGAGCATTGGGGGTGATTTTAAGAGAGATTTTGGTTGAATTATCTTGGGGTAAGTTCTTCAACCCTAATCTTGCATTTACCTTTCCTTTACTAGTATCCATGGTGGTAAATGGTTATTGAGGGTGGCGGGTTATGGAACCTAGGTCATTAATCATTAAACCCTCTAATCTAATTGGTTATTGTTGTTCTAAATGCTGATTCTATCATCTATAATTGTGGATTAATAGATTCTGGGATTGAATCTCTCTTGGCTTCTAGAATCAATTCATAAATTTAGGGTTCTTACTAATATGGGGGTTTTTGCTTAATTGATGAAATTGAAGGACCAATTGTGGTTAGTCTTCATAAAATTAAGGATAATGACTAATGAGACTATGGGTAGTGTAATTTTACCCTTAATTTTCCGTTTTACCCTCGTGAGTCGATAAGGGTATTTTGGGTATTTTGAAGTAATTCTCCACCCGTTTCTCTTTCCGATTAGTTAGCTAGTTGTGGTCATTCACTTACTTAGCATTGTTAATATTAGACTTCGATCGTTCTGAAGCTCTTCAGAAGAGGAAGGCTCAGGTGGAGTAGTATGTGACTCCTGTTCGGCATTTGAGGTAGGTTACGGCTTACTTTAGTTAGACTTTGATTAGTGAAATGTATGCATGCGTAGAATTGACAGGAGAAAGCATGATTAGGTCTCCGGACATAATGTTGGGATGGATATACTCTTAGGTTGGTATGACTTCTGATCATATGGGCTTGTCGCCGTTATTTTACGTATTGTGACATGTGGTGTACTTGTTATTGAGATTTGGGTGATGTGAAGTGATAGATTCACTATGATGATTGAACTCTATGTTGTTTCTATTTTCCATGGTTGTTGTGATTTATGTCAGTCTTGTGGTGGCTTATGGTGCTTTGTGATCTACATAGCATACTCATTGGCTTGGCTTCATTGCTATCTCATTCTTGCATTCATACATTCATGCATGATGGAAATGTTGTGGAAAACAGCGTAATGAAAGATCTATGGAATAATTGATGGAAAAGGACTTTGGAAACATATGATAGAAAGTGCAATATGAAAGTCATCTCTGGGCTTTGTGCGGAGTGGCTAGTTTTATGGAAGTCACCTCTGGGCTTTGTGCGGAGTGACTGGTACATGGACACCATGGGTCCCCCGGGTCATGACTGCCGAGACGTTGAGATTTTGTCCGGAGCATGTGTGTACAGGTTGAGATACTAGCTATTGCATAGCATTGCATTGCGTATTATTACATTTCATCCACGACATCATATGGCCCTTTTATTATTGATTCTTGTCGTTTGTTGATAGATTCTTCTTGCGATAAAGATCATTTATTTGTCTTGACGGCATTGTGGTCTAGTGGCTCCATCTAGGCTTATGACTTGAATAGTTGGTTTCTATATGCCTTCTAGCCGATGGAATTCCTTGATTTTTGTGATGATCTGATATGTGAGTATGCCTGATTTCCATCACATTTTTGCGTCGATTGACTAGAATTGTTGGTTGTTTTCTGTTGTGGTTACTTGAGGAAATAATGGAGACTTGACAGACTTGTGCTTAGGTGCTTCACCTTAGGCGATGATTCGGTTCTGACATTCTGTGACTTGAGTGGCTACTATGTGCCTATCTGTCTTATCTTGTGAATTTTGTGCCTTATATACGCGAACAAATTTTAGTCGGCCTATGATGCCTACCAGTACTTGTTGTTTGTACTGATGCTACCTTGCTGCATTCTTTTCTAAGTGCAGAGTTTGTTATAGATTCCACATCAGGCCCTCATGAGTGAGTTTCCCGAGGCAGGCAGTTGGAGTTTCCAGGGTGAGCCATGTTCCGATCCGCTACCCGAAAAACTCTTCTATCATGATATTTGTCCCTTGTATTCGAGACAGTATTGTTCAGACTTGATGTATTTCTACTATTCAGACTTATGCACTTACTTAGTAGCTCTTGTACTACGACTTGACCAGATTCCTTGGGTAGTTGTTGCATTTCCGCACTTATATACTACTTATGATATGATTTGAGACTGGTCGTATTATTTAATCTTCTGCATGTTAATTCTAAAAATGGTAGAGTAAGGGAAGGGTTATACAATGTAGTTGTATATATAAGTCATTCTCCCATTTTTAAATCACAATTGTTGTTAATTGTTTATGTCGTTAATTAGTTTGTCATCTCTAGTATGTATGAACTGGGGCAACAATTTCTAATTTCAATCATTAATCTATATTGTTACTGGCTTTCAGGCTCCTATGTTGGTTTTATTAGCCCAAATGTTGAGCCCAGTAGGATCGGTCATTTAATATAGGTAGACCCACATTGGCCCATGTCTTACAATTTTCTTTCTGAAAGAGGGATTATCACATGGACAAAAAACGTATATGTTATAGTAAGAGGATATATTTACAAAACATGACGATATTTTTCAGTTTATAAAATATATCAATAGATTTCTTACAAAATCTGTACGAATCAGGTAAATTAAAAAGAAGCAAATAAAACACAGTAAATAAGGTAAGGAAACTGCTTCCCTTATTTTATCCACTTTTCTCTCTCCATTCAAAATTAAGAGATATTGTTCCCTGATTTCTCGAACTTTTGTTCCCTTACTTCATCCACTTTTCCCCATTCAAAAAGAGATATTGCTTTTAATTTTCTCCAACTTTTGCTCAAAAAGTCCATTCTAATCGCTAATTCTCTCATTCAGAATTCACACACAGTCAATTTCTCGGTAAGAAAACCTATTTTATTTTCCATTGATGTTGTTTCTCTGCCTTTCTTCTTGTAGAAAAATCAATTTTTCAGATCGATGGTGATGGAGTTTTGGATCTAGGGACGGTTTCAGAGGACGAAACAGAGGTGTTATAGTTGTGGTGTTTCAGCCCTATTTTTTGGTGTTTCAGGTGGTACTGCGGTGCTCTGTTTTTGTATCTAACTCCCTATTAATAATTATCTATCACTGTGCATATACCAGTGAAGTGAATTCCCAAAAGCCCCAACAAAACTTAATGAAGATGCTCTCCCAAAGCCGATCGCTCGAAGTTACGGACCCGCGGGGGGGGGGGGGGGGGGTGGAGGATTTACAAAGTTCATACACCAGAAAACACATATGTATAATTTTTTTATGCAATATGTATAATTGTATAAATTAGTTATAATTTTTATATATAAAATTGTATGTATATTTTGATTATGATAAAGCACATATAAATTGTATAAAATCTGATCAAAGTATGTATAAATTTTGAGAGAATATGTATAATAAATCTGTAATTGATACAAATCAGATTCCATACAAAGTTCATACACCAGAAAATAAATATGTATAAATTTTTGTATGCAATATGTATAACTATGTAAATTTGTAATAATTTTTATGTATGAAATATGTACAAAAGTTGTATGTATAGTTTGATTATGATAAAGTACATATAAATTGTATAAAATCTTATCAAGGTATGTATAGATTATGAGAAAGTATATATGTATAATAGATTTTCAAATTGATACAAACCAGATTCTATTCACATTTTCATACACATATCAGTTTTCAACATTTTTAAGACTAATTCATATCGAATTTATTCGCATTTCATATACACAGTGCCGTATATATCTCAAAAATGATATATAGCGGAGTCTATACACATTTCATACATATATTAGTTTTCAACATTTTTAAAATCGACAGTATATATAATTTATACAGATTTCAAACACACGGTGATCACACATCTCAAAACGATGCAAACCAATTCTTATATACTATTAATACACAAGTCAGTAATCAAAATCTTTCTATTATTAATGTATAAATAATTTATACACATAATTACAACACACATCTCATACACACATTTCAACTTTTTTACATGCTGCATTAAAGATTTTTTTTTCTTTTTTTGCATTAAACATATCATCACTCCCAGTATCCCGCGCTTAAATTCATAAGATTTTTTATTCATTATTTCCCACAAATAAAAGCCAAAGCACAATTAAAGTCTAACAATGTAGGACCGGAAAATAGTGTTATTATACAAAATAACTATGAACAGTAACAATGGTGAAAGATTGGTTTGAAATCGTGAGTTGAAAATACAGAGAATTGCTATCAGGCAGAAAATGTTAAAATTTGTGGAGAATTGTTCGTTGACGAAGCTGAAACCGTATCATACTAGAGAAGATGAATTTTACGTCTGGAAATGATGTCTATCAATAGCTATAGAGGGAGAGAGAGAGAGAAATCTTTTTTAAAAGAAGAAGTTGATTGGTAACTAGCTTAAAATTAAGCCCACATTTAAAAATCAGATTTTCCTCCAAAAAAAAGCTCAAAATCGTGGGTATCCCATTAAGCCCAAATCTGGTATACTTTGTAGTTTTTGTTGGTATGTTTTGTAAATAAGAAAAAGTATCCTTATATTTTGTAATATAGAGTCTTAAGTAGTATTAGTAGGTCATTTTCCACTATGAAAATATTTAAGAAATATGTATAGATCGCATTAAAAATAAATATTTTATTTGTATAAAATACTTTTAAAAGTTGTATATATGTATTATCGGGTTGGTTTGGTTCGATTTGATTTTTTTTAGTTAAAACCAAACCAAATCAGTTATGATCGAATTTTTTTTTTTCAATACCAAACCAAGTAAAACCAAACTATTAATCCGGTTTTTTTCTCGATTTGACTGGAATTATCAATTTGGTGCGGTATATCAGTTTTCTTTGTACAACCTGATAAGCCAACTAGAAGCAGAAGCAGTTCAAAACTCGAACCCAAAATCTATCTAGCTAAGAAATATAATTAATTCATTAAAATAATGAAGATGAGATGATTGAAAGAATGATTAAGATCCTATGAATTCTGGGTGACATTTCACATTGAGTTACAAGAGATGCCAAATGAAACTTTCATAGGGAAAGACCCTCATAAAATGTGTGATGTGCACACTCACATAAAAAGTACTTTTCATAATTCGATAATCATTGTTGACCAGGATGCTAACTCAAGTATCTTATTAATGACGCGGGAGAATTATCATCTTAAAATCCTGTCTATGGCGTGAACTTCCGATATATTCTTCGGTAATCCGACTTTTTACTTTCAGTAGTAGGAGTATTATTTCAAGAATGTACATAGTGAGGAAAGTACTGGTAATTAATTATACAAGGATAGCATCCGCTAACTTTAAGATGCAGATGAATTGTGGGTGTGCGTAGTACGGAGGAAAACATTTTTCAAAAACTGATTTTCAATTTTTTCATGTTCAGTTGATAAAAAAAAAAATTGAAATATATTTTTTCTAGGAAAAGAAGTTCCTTAAAAATAAGGAAAATGACTTTCCATAGTGGAAGGAGGGAAAACAAGTTCCACAAATGGCATTCCACATTGATTGTGTCTTCCTCACCCTCCAAAGACACCTCATCTTTACCCCCCAACCCCATAGCCCCATCCCCACCTCTCAACACCTACAGTATTTGTCTAGATTATATACAAATACTTTTAGAATAATACTCCATCCACTCCAAAATAAATGAATTTCTGGCACTTTCTTTATGATCCAAAATGAATGAATGTTTCAAAGTCCAAAGATTTATTAATTATTTTTTTCCAAAATTACCCTTCTCTTTAATGAGTCTTCAAAAAATCCCAACATTGACTATCTCTTGTTTTAAGAACAATTTAGGAAGAAGCAAAAGGGAAATATTGACAAATTACTCTTTTAATTAATGTCTTTAATTAACTTCCTTAAGATTCATTTCATTTTTTTTTAAGATTCATTTATTTTGGAATAAAGTAGTTTTTTTTTTTTAAAACACAAGAAAATAAGTAAGAAACCGCTTATTTTCCTTAAAAAAACATTTTCCATCAAAAACATTCTCCTTGGTACTGAACACACTTATCTAAATGGGTTTTCTGACGGATATAAATGTTTGTATTTTCAATTCTATTAGTGACACAATAGTGTGAGAGCACAGAGCAGTCTGAGGATGAACAACGTTGCATAATTGATTGCAACTCCTGTTGCGCATTTGTCATAACACAAACTCTGCCTTGGAGATATGCCTCAGCATTTATTTCAGTATAACAGAGTAGCCAGAAATGCAGTCTGATTTCAATAGGTAACAGAGGACTATTGTGCTAACTTAGATACTTTATGCAAAACAATGCTACAGGAAAAACGACAGAGCGAAAGCCAAAAAGAACAAATCTCCAATCTGGGACACAAAGTGAGGCTTTCTATTAGAACAAGTCTTACAGGACATTTACAAATTCACATAGCTCTCTTATGGACATTCAACTGCCAGAGCTACCCAACTAAAAGCAGGAGTGCGTGAAAATGACGAAGAAAAGAGCACGCGAATAATCTAATGCCGAAAAGAATGTCAAAAGTCAACCCTGATACGGTTTGCTGGAAAATAACCAGATACAAACAACAGTAAGTAGGTTAGCTCAGAGTTCAAGTAGAGGTTTCCCAGGACTATGTTGGTTGATCACACCTCAGGTATCTCCTTGACCAAAATCTAGAAAATATCTTCAAAAGAAATTGGGCAATGGTAAAGAACCAAAATTGATAGCATCATCTTCATCGACTAGAGCGTTGATAAAAGATAGGACCAGACTGCATGAAAGAATTCATTTTGATCAGAAAAGAGATACAAAGGGCCCGTTAAGTAGCATGTATGTTATAGTCAACAAAATATCAGCGACGAATAGAAGGCTTCTAAATGTCGCGCACACTATTTTATACTTCTAAATATGCCCACCATTTGTATAGCAGGGGATAATCAAAACTTTTTTCTTAAGATGACATCTATCCCTTCCATACTTGACAGGGTTTTGCCAACAGAGAACATCATCAAGCGCTTTTTGCTATTGAAACCATGTCCGAAACAACAATGTCGTATATTCTGTTCAGAAATTTGATGCAAAATCTGCAAGCATGAATTAGCACTTCACTTGCATAGTTTACCATACCAATGACCTCATGGCGACTTCATACTTTGCTTCATAAAAAGATCCAGAAATGCATCCGAATCAAAGAGCTTTTGTGGCTGGGATTTCAACTCTACAAGTAACTTTAATTACGAGCAAGATGTTCCTACATTCTCAGAATGAGTTCTTAGTCGAACAAATAAATATGAAGCCTGAATATTTTCTTCCTTATCTCTCTCTCTCTCTCTGATATAACTTTTAACCCCCTATTTTTTTTTCGACTAGTTGTACCTGCAACTGAATTCATTCATGTATAGAACAAGTAGGTATCCAGTGTACGGTCATAACCACCTAATCCTTTAAAGCATATAGTTATGGATCTCTTACCACCCCCCAATATGTCCATAATATTTCAATACTCCATACATAAGGATTATCTAACACTATCTCTAATATGCTAAGAATCTTCTATTCTACTAAGCACTAGACTTCTGGTTGTTATCGCCTATACAAATTTTCAAATTTCATTGTTTTTATCTTTTGCAAGACCCGCCTGGATTCTGAGTATTCCAAATCTTTTGAGATAACTGCATTTTATGCGATTTTAGGTCAGCTTTTTCCTCTTTTAACACCTTCAATCATCATGTTTTCACATATAAGATATGCATCTGGAGGTCTACGTAACATACGGTAAGAACATCTCGACGTTCTCTCATTTTATCCTCTACTTGCACCTTCTTACGGATGTGATCATTTGTGATCTAATCTGATATTGTATGATCTGACATCCATCTTGACATTCACATCTACGTGACACTCATCTTGGGGATATGTTGGGCTTCAGAGGCTCTAGGATTTCTAGAATATGGGTGCACCACTAAAAAAATGGAAAAAAAGGTATTTACTGGGAATTGATCTCTAGTCCTAAAGGTAAATAACTCAACCTTCAACCAAGTGCATCATTTAGCCTTCTTGTTGCATGGGTGCCAACAGATAATATTATACCAAGTCTGGAAAATATATGCATAAAATACCTAGTTTTACGGAGAGACCATGGGTTCATGTGCCCCAAATTTAACATATAAATGCGCCCCTGCTCATACACCATTGCTGGCCCTTTTTTTTTTTTAAAAAAACTGGTAAAGTTGTATCCCTCAGCATTAAGGACATGTTGGAGATCTCCAAAAAGTAGTACTTACAAGGAACCTAAAAGATCTACTAACTGTTCAGCTTCTTCTATACAATGTTCTTTACACCACAAAATAAAGTGTAGCAATGCAGCTTCCTTTAACTTTCTGGATGTTGTTAACTTTGTCTTCAAAGCATCTGCCATTCCTCTCCATTCAAATTTTCCACCAGATTCAACGCCATTGTTGACTTATAATTGTTCTATACAACTTATCTTTAACTTTGGTCGGTATCTTCCTACCGCATTACTCTTGTGGCACTCCTCCATTTCAACCACTCTACTTTAATCCTATGCTTAGCATCTTTATCAATCATTCCATTCTCCTAGAATATTGAGCCTAAATATCTAAATTATATACAATTAGGTATCCAATCTCACCTAAACTTCACTCTTATTTCGTTGACTAAACTTGCAGTGCATGTATTTTATATTACTTCTACTTATTCTAAATCCCTCACTCCCTAAAGCGCTTATCCAGAGCTCAAACTTTGATTAAAACCCTGACTAGTTTCATCGATGAAACAATATCGTCGGTAAGGGCATGAATCATAGTACCTCATCCTGTATGTTAGTGGTTAGCTCATCCACAACAAGGGAAAATAGGTAAGGGCTTAGCACAGAGCCCTAGTGCAAACCCACGGTAGTGAGGAATTCCTTCGTCTCTCTTACCACTATTCTTACACTTGTAACAACTTCGTACATATCCTTTATGACATTTATATATTTGATATAAATTGTTTTCCTTTTCAACACCCACCAAAGGACACTTTTTGACGCTCTATCATATGGTTTCTCTAAGTCATAGATATCATGTGTAGGTCCTTTCCTACCTATAAATTCCATCAATCTTCTTCGTAAAAATATAGCCTCTTAAAGACCTACTAGGCGTAAAGCTAAATGGGTTTTCTGTCACCCTTGTAGTGGACCTAAGTCCCACTCTATTATTTATTTGCATAGTTTCATTATATGGATCATAAATTTAATGCCCCGATAGTTGGCACAACTTTTAATACCTCATTTGTTCTTGTACATGGGAACCAAAGTGCTCTTCCTTCACCCAATTGGCATCTTTCTACTCATCAATGTAGCATTGAATGGCTTGGTAAGGCATTTTACTCTAGCCTCTCCCCGACACTTCCAGACCTCAATAGGGGCACCAGCTGATCCACAAGCTTTTTCAGCTTTCATTGCCTTTCATGGCGTCCTTTACTCCCTGGGTATAATTCTACGAGTGCAGTTAATGTTCTGGTCTAGCACGGAAGTACAAAGATCTACAAAGTTATTCTAGTGGCTAGAGTTGAACGATTGATCAATAGGCTTTCTATCTCTTTTTTATCTCACTGACTCCTGCCAAGACTTTTAAGACTCATCCTTAATGCACTTAACATGGTTCAAATCTTTACGCTTCTCTTTCAGCAGTCCTAGTTTATACATTTCTTTTTTTCCTTCTTGTGTCCCTAACTCTTGGTACAAGCCATCTAGAGCTTTCTCTCTAGCTTTGTTGGTTACCTGATTGGCTTCTCTCCTAGCTCTCTTGTATTCCTCAAATGCTTATCTTCCTTCTGTTCCTTCTGATTCTGGTAGCTTCCTCTGCTGCCCTCTCGCCTCTTGGTCTTAATAACTTTTTGCTCTTCCTCATTCCAGCACCACGAATCTTTTGGTCAAGGCCCTGCACCATTAAACACTCCTAGAACTTCACTTGCTACTTTCTTACTACTTTCTAAATGCCACTTGCCATTTCCTTCCATTGCATATATGTATGCCCCTTCTTTTCGTAACTTGTCCTAAAATACTTGGGTCGTGCAATTTATTACCCACCACCTAATTCTCAATCGTATATGTTCTCTCCATAGACCTGATACTCTTCCTCTCCACATCCAAGACCACTAATCTGTGGTGGGCGATTAGCAAACAATCAGACTAAATAATTACAAAGGCCAATAAAAATAATAAATTTAATAAAAAAATAATTAAAATAAAACTGTGGATTATACAACATTTCAGAGTATGTTTTCCTATTTCTTTGAACAGCCCGAAGCTAAGAGAATCTGGAACCATTTTTAAGCTAACATTTTACTCCAGGCCAATATCGAAGTTTTCAATATTATTCAGTCAGGTTAACTACGCATTTTTCATTTTGCACTTAATGGATGATTATGGCTTCTTAACTGAACATGTGACATCATCTTGTAACTCTTCCAAAAGTGGCTAGTCTACCTTTTTTTTTTTTTTCTAGCTACCTGAAGCTCTAATATACTTTTCAGCATCAATTTTCAAGTACTAACTTTTACAATCAAATTTACAAGCAAACACTTGCTTTCCTTTTTTCAGTAGCTCTTTAAGATAATGTTGATCACTTTAACTCATGAAGTGAATATTCAAGATTCCTTATCACAAAGAAGTATTCAAAATTCCATTTACCGTAGTGCAGATAGACAATTCTTGTCATCCGTTAGCTGCAATTTGGATCCAAAAACATCAAGCTTAACCACGGGAACTGGAATATATTGTACTAAGGCCAAAGATTTTTAATCTGGACCTAAATATACAATCATTACTGGACTTATTAGATAGTTAGATAGAGGCTCCACAAGCAGTGAAGAAACTTTGAGCAAGCTACAGCTGCCCAAGATGCACGATATTCTCATTGCATCGACTCTAAAGCTGATTCTGTAATCACTATTCTATTATTTCATACCAGTAATTATTAATGGTAAAAACTTCAAAAGAAACAGAAGGCCTAAAATGGAGAGTAAACAAGAACAGGGAGTCATATCACATATGCATTCCTTATCTTATTACAAGATAAAGAGCACATTTTACTTTTCAGAATCAAAAGAGACACCTATCAGACCTAAAAACTGTCTAGAATTCAAGTACTGAGGAGTGAATGTCAAAATCTCCATCATTGGACCGGAAAACTGATAGCAAAGTAGAATGCGTCCCTCCATTGGATATTCTATGTAGAAACAGCAATCAAGCTACGTATTAGCATATCTTGAGAGAAGATGTGGGTAAAAGGAGGAAAATAATAGGGTCAAGAGGTATAATAAAACCTGACAAGCACTAGCACGAAGAGGACCAAATAGAAACCGAGCTTGAATATCCGAATCTTCTTCTCAGACTCAATGAACCTAAAAACTTCAGTCACGTCAATAAGATGCTGCCGGCTTAAGAATCTGCAATGCAATAACACCTCTCTTAGTTAAGATTTAGCCAAAGCAATCTAAAGAAAGCATCTTTGAAGACGAGAAACATAAACTTTAAATTGTAAGATAGAACACTTTCTTTCAGTGTCATGTAAGCATGTAAACAAGACAAGCTGCATCATCACAGCAGGAGAAACACAAACGAATATTAATTGGCAAACCCACTATACTTCCGGTTCTTCTGAAGAAAGGACGACTTTCCATTAGGTTTGACCGACTGACAAAATAAAGCATTAGAAAATTAATTTTATTTTCATTAATAACCACACGATTCAAATGAGAATGAACCTTAGCACAAAGGTAGAATTACTGACCTGTTGCGTTAGAAGCATGACGTTAGAATCCTAGTGAATATTCTAGAACATATGTAAATATAATAGAATCTCTAATTGACTCCTATTTTAATTAGGTATTGATTTGTATTGATTTTGTTTCCTTTTTAGGACATGTAAAGCTATTTAAACCCCAATAGCTTGAGGGAATAATCAAGCTGAGTTCTCTCTCAAACTCTTCTTTCTCACACATGAAAACAGTCTCTTTGCATAAATACAAGAGGAAGGCTGCATACAGTATATGTCCACTCTTCCCTTATCCTTGCACCCATAAACCTCTATTTTGATCACAGGATTCAAATACCTCAGGTAGGTATTGGAATGAGACTCTTCGCCTTTTTCAGCTGAAGTTTCGTGAGCTCAAATCTACACTTTGCTATATATACTAACCTATTACTTGAAGGTAGTTAGATAGCAGTGTACCCATTTTTTTATCCTCCAGAATAACCTTAAAAATACATTGCAAACACATCAACAAATGGGTATTTTGTCTTGCCCCCAACACTTCAATACTCCTTGGCTTCTTCCCCATTCGATTTCCTTGCCTCTTTCTCCAGCCAACAGCGAACTCCTCCCCATTTCATTCACCGGCAAGATCTTTCTCTGTATTTCTTTCCCTGGCTAACTACAAAATCGGTAATCTCTTATGCGCTTTTGTTCTTCTCTGATGGGTTTACAAACACTTTCTTTGTTTTGCGAATCCCAGTTTGGTTTCACCCACCATTTCTGACCTCACCTCGGTTTCTATCGAAGAATTTTATTTATCATTTTTTCCAAAAGCAAAGAAAAACATCAAGAAAAAAAGAAAACAAATTCCCAAAACACCTTCCGTTCCAATCTTTACTCCCGGTTCTAGAGGAAAAGGAATTGCAGCAACATTCATTGCGGTTTTCATTATTTATGGCAATTGTTGTGAATTGAAGTTTTTGTTGAATGATGGAGGGAACAGTGGTAGTCTCGTGCAGAAAGAACGGAGAAGAGGGACAAGTGGACGAATTGGAAAGACAACTAGAGTTGGGTTTAGTTATTGAGAAGGAGAGACGAAAATACCCATTTGTTAATGAGTTTGCTATGTGTTTTTAAGGGTATTTTGGAGAATTAAAAAATGGGTACAATGCTAACTATCTACCTTCATGTAATAGGTTAATATATATACCCAACTCTTAAAAACACATTAACAGATGGGTATTTTTGTCTTTCCTTCTCAATAACAAAACCCAACTCTAGTTTTCTCTCCAACTGGTCCACTTTTCCCTCTTCTCCATTCTTTCTGCACCAGAATCCCACTGTTCCCTCCATCATTCAACAAAAACTTCAATTCACAACAATTGCCATAAATAAAGAGTTGAAAGAAACTGTCTGAGTTAACAGTGAAAGCCCCAATTATGAATGTTGCTGTAATTCTTTTTCCTCTAGAACCGGGAGTAAAGATTGGAATGGAAGGTGATTTACGAATTTGTTTTCTTTTTTTCTTAATATCTTTCTTTGCTTTTGGAAAAAATGATAAATAAAATTCTTCGATAGAAACCGAGGTCAGGTCAGAAATGATTGTCCCTGCCTGCATCTGATGGACAATTTGAAAGGAGAGAAATTCCATATGTTTTGAAAATGTAGAGAATGGGTTGCACAAGATTAAGCTAAACTTTATCTTGCTTTTGTGTTTTTGGTGCAATCAGATCTACTCAAATGATACTGTCTCTATGATTGATGTTTTAGATTCAATATAGAAATAGAACAGTAAGATTTAGTGGGTGTTTGGATTGGCTTATATTAAGTGCTTATTGGCTTTTAAGCTCTTTTCTACTTTTGTGGTGTTTGGGAAAGATAAAAAGTGCCTTTAAACACTCACTTTGAGGCCAAAAAAGTACAAAAATAAGCCAAAAGCCAAAAGTTGGGTATTCCCAACTTGTGACTTTTAGCTTTTAGCTTATAAGCTATTTTGAAAAAGCCAATTCAAACACCCTCTTAGAGTTTGTTGTAAATATGGTTTCAGTACTACTGCTACATTTGAAATATAAAAGATACAGTTACCAGTTTCAAAAAAAAAAAAAAAAAAAAAAAAAAAGGTGCATTAGTTGTTAAGAAAAACATTACGAATGAATTTTGTTACTTTTTTTAATTAGATATATCTTTTTGTTTTTTTTCCCTTCATTGCACCTTTTTTTATTCAACCCCACATTTAAGTTATGTTTTGCACTTAGAGACCTGGAGCTCTTTTTAGAGCTTTTCAATCTCAAAATGGACCACTTGCTTCTATAATGCTACACACTTAGCTAAAGTTCGTATTGACTCCAAAAGAAAATTGTAGGTATTTCAAGACAACTTTCCTGCTCGATTTTATATCTACCTTGCCCTTTTTTATCACCTTCAATCAATCCACATATTGTCACACCTACGAACCGATGAATATAGAGGCTTATGTAGTACCCTTTCACATTTTATCATCTATGTATGGGTTACTTGCACCTTCTATTTAATGTGGTGGTTTCTAATCTTGTCCAATCTTGTATGATCGTACATGTATCTTAACATCCGTATATCTACTATGCTTATCTTGTGGATATGTTGGGCGTCAGAGGGGCAACATTCAATTTTATCTAACATTGTTGATCACAACTACTCTAGACAACTTGCACTTCACTTAGTTAGAAAAATCTTCCTATCACATAGCACCTCATAGCATTTATTCATTTCAAGCATTCTATTTCTGAAAGTAACAGCCCCAGGCCATCCCTAAAGCGATGAATAGAATAAGATTGGTAGAATATCAAGTGAATATGGGTCTAGATTCATACACAAAAAAATTTAGTGTACTTGAAAGTTGAAAATAAGGAAAATCATATAGAATATTTTATAAGACACCTCATAATATTTGGCATGTAATTATAAAATATTTATTTACCTTATTAGTGTAAGGATGATTACCTACCATATTATACATAACCTAAACTCTATTTCCTATATAGAACAACTCTCATACGTTGTTAACCAAATGAGAAGCATTTCTACTTTCACATGGTATCAAAGCATTTACGATCTTGATAGTTGATAGAAACTCAAATAATTTCGTACGGACGAGCACTGTTGGCCAATGTGTGCCACATGTCGGCCAACGTTTTCTTCTTCTGTTCTTCCTTTTGGTGCCCGACAACGCTCATCTCGCTGGCAATTGGTGCCCCTATCTTCGGACGAGCGTTCAAGCGATGCTCCTCTCTCTAGGATCATTCAAGCACCATTTATCTCTCCATCGACTAGTGCTGATACTTTTAACGCAACCAACACCCTCCTCTAAACCTTGAATTCACTGTCACTGTTAAGCCAATTCAAGTTAAGTTGATAATAATCTAGAGATTTGCAACACCATTTCTCTTCTTGATGACTTCCCCAAGAAAGGAATTCCAGCACTGCTTTTCTTTTTGGTGATTGTGCACTATTTAGCGAGATTTCGATGTCAACTTTCTATTTTTCGAAATAAGCAAAAATCAAGTTGGTTTTCCCATTTTGAGTTTGAGGGGGCATGTTAGAATATCAAGAAAATATGGGTCTAGATTCATACACGACTCGATTCATTGTACTTGAATAAGGAAAATCATATGGAATATTTTATCAGACACCTTCGAATATTTTGTTGTTAATTACAGAATCTCTATGTACTTTATTAACATAGGGATTGATTACCTATGATATCATAGATAACCCAAGACTCTTATATATTTAATTAAGTCAATGACAAGCATTTCTATTTTCACAAGAGCAAAGCAGCACTAGTATGCAATGAGGTCGTATACTCATACAATACCAGTTGGCCACGTATGTTGACAAAACAAAATAGCAGAGCAGGTAATCAGAAGATTGACGAGCAGCGACATTTTTTAAGGTAAGCCATAAGTTTGTATCATGTCAAAATTTCTTCTCAACAGACAAACTCTAGAAAATTGTTTCTTCTCCTGTGCTGAGTAGTGTCAATTCACTTATTGTTGAAACTAAGCATGTGAGAGACAACAAACCTTTGTGAATTTCTTAGCATTCAAAACAGAGCATTGAAAATATAATCAGGTCATAAAAGGTGAAAGGTGAACAGGAGGTAGTATGTTTCCACTCTAACGGGGACAAGCAATCCTATTGAGGTTTATTTTCTGTTATTCCTTTTTCGGTAAGCTTTTATTTTGGTCTTAAAAGATAACAAGACATGACTTCCAAATACCCTTTTTCAACTTAACTTCAAACATTATTATTTTTCAAATATCAACTAATTCATGTCCACACGCCTGCTAAGAATGGGAAAACAGATTATTATGTACTCTTATATGGGCCAGACAGGTAAGAAGTAAGAACTCACCATTACCCTATAATCTTTTTTGATGAAGACCATTACCCAATACTCTTACGATACAACTCTATATTCGGGGCTATTGAGTAGCTTTTCTTTAATCCTTTTGCGGCAGGAAGTGCCTAACTTATAAGGAAATCCTAAACCAATTAGCATTACTCTCTCTCCCTCGATACTTTACTAACAGAAAAGCAGAAAATGTTCTTGATGGCTCTGATGGTACCTTATAGAATTATGTATACCTGACACCTATAAGCTCAAATATCACCTTGGTACTTACCATACTCCAAAACCTTTATAACACATTAGGCCTTAAAATGTGACAGTTCCAAATCAATTTGGATACATATTCCAATAAATACATTTTCCCCCATATTCCATCTCATTCCTCATAACTGACATATCACAACACAACCGTGATCAGAGATGTTTGCTAATTAATGGCTCGATTAGCTCCATATTACATTAATAACATCATAACTAATTCACTTTGACAAAAAAATAGTATTAAGCGAAATCCAGATGTCAGGAATGGAAGTAATCTCATTTATATGGAAACCTATGTTACTCGGATCCTCCAAAAATGTTGCTATACCCATGTCGGATCCTCCATAAATGCTTTAAGGACCCGACACGGGTGCAGCTGCCTTTTTGAAGGATCCAAGCAACATAAATGGAAACTACATAGCATGAATATCAACTTGATATATGATGTAAGAGACATAAATCTGAACAAGGAACTTACTTTCTGACATTATAGTAAGCAGGAGGAAGCATTAGCAAGAAGATAAACCAATGGCCTGTGATAAGGAATAGGAAGCAGAATACACCATGTAAAATATACTCTTTAAGGACCACAGAGTTGATACGAGATGAAGACTCGTAAGGGTTCATATAATCAGCTTCCAAATCTGTTAAACACACAATCTACAGGAAGCAAATAAAGAACTTCAGACACTTATCTTACTTCATAGAGAAAAAATAAAGAAGTTCAGGCAACAAGGAACAGAAAAATGAATTATGTGGACGAAAGAGCAATTTAGTACTCCCATACTTATCCCAATTTATGTGACACACTTTACTTTTTAATCAGTCCCAAAAAGAATGGCACATTTCTATAGTTAGTAGCAATTTAACTTTAAAATACCCATGTTACCCTTAATGAGAGGATTTCTAGCCACAAAAATATCTATAGCTTATTTTAGACCACAAGTAAATAGCTGATAAGGACTTGCATCACTACAAAACGATTTAGACAGAACAAAAGCAAAAAAAAACATTTGCCACAGACCCATAAAAGTATACAAAAACTGAAACTTCTAGTCATCAACTTAACACAAGTCCAGAAAGATTGTTTCAAGATTAGATGAGCATATTTAGTTTAAAGATTGTCAAAGCTAACTCCTAGAAATAACATAAAATAAACAAAAACAAAAAGTAACTATAACCCTGCACTAATCACTAGTAGTCTAGTACTACTTTATTATATACAGATAACCATTACGATTGCTCCGCAAATTCTGGAAAAAAAAATGGGTTTAAATACGAACTAACGAAAAAAAAACGTCCCAAAGAGAATAGTGCCATAAACCCATTTGTGAAATAAACATCGGATTATATTTCAAGTTATCTTCCAAAAAAGAAAAAGGGTTAATGGGGGTTTAGGAAAAAAGGGTACCTGATAGATGAGTAATGAGATGAGGGAAATGTTAATGGCTAAAAATATGAGCCAAAGAATGGGTTCCCAAGCCATTTGTTTTGCTTTCTTTTGGATCCCTTACATGCACAGGAAGAAAAAGCAAATCTGTAAAAGAGGATTTTGATGAATGGTGATTCTTTAGAAGAAAACCTCCCACATATATTTGAATTGGAAAGTGGGAAGCAGCTAAAATGATTCTGAAAATTTGTATGATGGGCTGTTGTCTTCTTGGGAGGAACAGCCCCTAGGCAAAAAAGAAGAAAAAGTGTTGTGGGGCTGAATTGGAAAGTTGATGGAAGAATAACAAGACGATTAATCGGACGATGAGAAGAAAAGGCTTTTTCTGAGCTTAAAAATGTGCTTTTAAAAAAATATATATATATATGTTTTCAAGATTTCGCAGTGTTCGCAGTTGGTGGAATTTAAATTTTAACATTTTGTTTTCTTTATTGATCTAAGGAAGGGCAAAGGGTCAAATTTGCTCTTAAAAATTGCAAAATGAAGCAGATTTGCTCTCCATTAATAGTTGGGGTGAAATATGTACTCTTCGACTCGTCCTTGCTAATATGAGCTCAATTTACTTTTATTTTCAAACAAAGGAAACTTAGTACCCGGTAATGTCACGCGTCCCTGTTACGCCTTGTAGTTTTATACATTTAGATTCGTCGTACGGTAGTTGTCTGAGCTTCGGACACCGGGACAGTTTCTGAGGATATATGAGGTTGGACATGCTTAACTTATGCTTATAAGGGTTTAAGTTCATGTTTGGTAAGTTATGGAAGGATTAGAGAATAAGTGAATCGAAGCGGAAAGGTTCGTCAAAAGCGTTTCTGGGAAAAATAGAATATGGACCGTATAACTGAGATATGGTCCGTATTTTGAGATATGAACCGTATTTAAGGATTTTAAAAATTTTCCGAGAAGACAGTTTTTGAGGTGATGTCATACGACCCATTATACGGACCGTATAATTTTATACGGCCATGAAGTTGGCCGTATATTGTTATACGGCCAGTATATACAGCCCATATTTTCCAAATCGGTGGATTTTGCTGATTTTATATATTATGACCCCTCTTCATTTTAAGTCATTTTAAACATAAACCCAAGTTCAAGAAAGCTCTAGAAACCTCTCCCAACTTATTCAAACACTTCTTCAAGCATAAAGTGAGGATCAAAGTGCTGAGGGTTTCAAAGTGTGGTTGAAACTTGTCTCTTCTTCTTGTAGAAGCTTTGGAGGATATTTCAAGGTGAAGTGATCTTGGAATTGGAGTGTTCTTGAGTTTTTGAGGTAAAATTTCATTTTATTTCATGTTTATGAGTTCAAGGGTAAATATGTTAAGAT
>NW_026715713.1:0-18883 GCF_029784015.1 Lycium ferocissimum | reverse complement strand
CTTGACAAGAATCCAAGAAAATTATAATTCTTGCATCAAGGTTGAAGGCTTGAGAATTTTCTTCTTTTTTCTTCCTTTCTCTTTCTCTTAGCCGCGCACTCTTTCCTCTCTTTTTTTTTTTCTTGATTTTTCCTTTGGTTTTCTTGAAAATTCTAGAGAGGCTCATGCATATATATCTCATAATTAATTGTCACATGATAGGCACATGGGAAAATTTGCATGAAAGTCTTGTGGGCTTGGCCTTCATGGCCGGCCACCCTCCAATTTTGGGCTTCAATTTTTTTTTTTTTGAAGCCCCGATTCATCATAATTCTTATTTTGAAATTTCCTAGAAACAAATTTCCAAAATTCCAATTTTGCCCTTATGCCTTCTTTCTGTTTTCACATTCAAATCCCACATCCGCCACACACCTACTAAGAAAAATTCAAACATGGCCTTCTTTCTCATAAATCACAATTATTTCGTATTTTTCGATTATGCAAAAAGGCGGGATATAACATTCTTGTTGAACTTGGAAGATTATATGTCATATGGTGTGTTGGATTTAGGTTGTTTGGAATGTTGTATGAGTTTGTTGAGTGTCCCGAGTCATGTTTGAATAGTCTCGGGTTGATACTTGAATGCATGATTAGTGATGTTGGCTTGGTTGTATCTAGTTGGGTTGAATATACGCGAACGTCGTCTAATTGTCTAGAAAGGAGTTACTAACATTAGAATGCGTTTTGAACCTCTTCGTAGTTTAATCGTAGTTCTTGACGTCTTAATATGGGTTGAGATACTATTAGGCGGCGTATACGTGTTGTGTTGCGAGTAAATGCTAAAGGTATGTAAAGCTTATCCCTTCTTTCTTTAGCATGTCCTAGATGAAGTATGATACGATATGCACTTTGGGGTAACTCTATTCATAAGTTCCGAGCATGTTTTATGATTCTTATTCAACTTCTTGATATTGGAATTCTTAAGATGATTAATTTATTGCCTCGAGTCTTTTATATGATTGAATAGTAAATGATGCATCAAAGTTCCTATTCCTAAAGGATTCTATAATGAATAATGTCTTTAACTTTCATAAGCTGTCTCGGATTGACTTGATACATGTCTATGACCCCTGAGACTTTCCTTAATATAGTTCTTAATGACGTTTAGAGAGAACTTAACATGACTATCATTTTAATACTCGAGCGTTGATTAGTTTACTTATCTATTGAGTCTCAAATGATGATTTATATGTATATGGTTACTTACTTACTCGCTCGTGCATACTTTTACATCTTTCATCGAGTCCGGGCAGTGACATGTTTTCGTGCACGGCTTATTTGCGTATTATTCACCGAGTCCCTCACTAAAGGGCCGGGACACGTTATATGTATATGTATATGATGATATGATGATACGCGATGGCGGCCAGGATGGCATATGATGACTTTATTCACCGAGTCCCTCACTGTAGGGCGGGACACGTGTATGTACATGTATATGATGATTTATTTCTGCGAGTCCCTCACCAGTAGTGGCCGGGACACGTTATATATGCATATGTACGGGATGATTATCTAATTATGTCATTAAGTCCTATACAAGTTGGAGTATGATGTTGACACGCATGATTTATGTTTTGCCAAAGGCAAGCCCTGGTGGTTTTATTGTACTAGTTTTCTACACTCCTTATTTCGGTATGATCTGTTTACTATATTTCATGCTTTACATGCTCAAGATATATTCCGTACTGACCCCTTCTTCGGGGGGCTGCGTTCATGCCTGTGTACGTACGCTCGTTTTGGTGATCCGCTGACTTAGGATATCTTTTCAGCTATTTTGGAGTGCTCCCTTGTCCGGAGCCTAGCTTTTTGGTTTAGATCCTTTTTGTTGTATATTTGTGTCTGTTCAGGGGTACGGCGGGGCCCTCTCCCGTCATATGATACTGTTGTTACTCTTAGAGGTCTGTAGACATATGTGTGGGTTTGTATATAGTCGTTGTAGGAGTTGTGTATGTGTGACTTATGTTTTGGGGACGTTCCCATTCGTAGTGGCAACCCTTTGTCACTTTGCGTATGTATATGTTTTGGGATGCTATATGTAGTGGCAGCCTTGTCGGCTTGCGTATATATAGTTGGGGCGTTCCCACATGTTATGATAGCCTTGTCGGCTTATGTACAATGTTACCTGTTGGAAGTTGTAGCTGCGAGACGGAGTTCTTGTGATATGTATATATATGCGACAGTTTTAAGACAACGTCTTGCCTTTTTATATATAAGTTTCTTATCATGCTAGTTGTGGACTGATTATAGTTAACAGGTATGTATACGAGTGTCCAGCTCGGGCACTAGTCACGGCCTACGGGGCTGGGTCGTGACAATTATGACGTTGCGAATATTATTATAAACATTTGGGAGTTGATATATGATATGGAGAAAGTTGTATAAACAAAAGAGATGCTGCCCAATTTTCTCTAGCTTTAGTCAAGTATGCTAAGTTATCGATTATCTAATATTAGTATGCACTCTAATGAAGGTAGAAACGTGAGCACTGAAGAAGAGCGTGCAAGTGATAGAATAAGTTGAACGAAGAGGTATGTAAGGCTAACCCTTCTTTCATAAGGCATGGTTCTTTGGCCAAATATCTATCCTTCTATGAGCCTACGATATTGATCTCCAATGATCCTATCTCTAAAAGCTACTAAGCTTTTGATTCTCAATACGATACGATTGTACTAAGTTCCTTATATGACGAGTAATCCTTTAAGGATAGATGTGATGAACGACGATATTAATAATGCTAAAGATACTCATATGTATATGTGCCTACGTATGGCTATTATGAAACCTCGAGCTTATATGGCCGGGTAGAATATAGTGAATATGTATATATCTATATATGATGATGCGCGCGCACCACTGTATTTGGGTACGGATAACCCTGAGCCTTGGTAGGGCCAGGTATGCATGACACTGAGCCTTGGTAGGGCTAGGTATATGAAACACCGAACCTTCGTGGTCGGGTATGCTATGTATATGACATCAATATGAGTACGAATATGTTAAGTATATGTAAATGCTAAGTAAAGGCTATGTATATGCAATGTATATGATATAAACATGAATATGAAAGGAAATAATGAATACGAATACGAAAAGGGATACGAAGGGTAAATAAGTGCGGATATGGATGTATGTACACGGATACGCAATAGAAATGGAATGTCCCTATGGGAAGCAAATAAGTGCTATGACGATGATATTATTGTCTCCCATCCTATGTTATTTCATATGTTGTCTATTATGCTTTCATATTGATATTGATCATGCTTTACATACTCAGTACATTCTTCAGCATCGACGTCCTTTGTTTGTGGATCGCCGCGCGTCATGCCCGCAGGTGGTCAGGGAGATAGATTTGATCCATAGCTGCTTTATTCAGGGACTACATAGCGGAGCTCCATTCCATTCGGAGCTATAGCTTTTGGTACTTATTCTTTTGTGTACATATTTATGGGCACGGCGGGGTCCTGTCCGGCCTATATGATATGATGTATTCTTCTTAGAGGCTCGTAGACATGTGTATATGGTTAGATCTGTTTGGCCTTGTCGGCCTATATTTTGGGATATTGTTTTGTTAAGCCCCGTTGGCTTATGTACATTTAATTGGGCATAGTTGTTAATGTTGATATAAATGAATTGTCACTCAATGAGATTAGAATGATGATGAATGAAAAGTATGATTTAGCCATATGGCTGACCTAGATGAAATGTGAAAGTATGTTAAGAGGTGCCCGGGTGGGTTAGCACCGGGTTCCCGTCGCGGCCCTCCGGTTGGGTCGTGACATAAATAGTCTGAAAGACTCATTTATATGGATATGCTGGACATACTATATGAGCCAACACGGCTGTCATGATAATCTGTGTGGCAATATATGAAACAACGGGGTCGAACATTATCGACATTTTGTAAATAATCGTCTACAAGCCTCTGCGGAAAACATAACATAACGTGGTCAGGACAGGGCCCCGCCATACCCATGCATATGTACATATGTGTGTGTATATATATAATCGTACTGACCTCTGGCATCTCCGAAGCAAATACAGTGCAACAATCTTAACCGCTGAGCCGACATCCTATTAGATGGATCACCAACGCACGTATCTCGGGACCTGCAAGCATGAAACGCAGCCCCCAAACAATAGGGGAGTCAGTACTAATAATGTACCAAGTATTTAAGGCATGAAAACAACATATATAAGAATCATGAAAAAAGAAATCTAGGACATGAGAGTCAATCTGTATATCTGAATGTGTCTTTATAACTCTGTACATCTGAAAGTGCCTATGAGGGCGTATGATATGCATGCTTTCTTTCAAAAATCATATAAATATATCATAATATCGTAATCCATACTAAGCCATGATAGGCTCGGTGTTTTCCATACTGAATCATGGTGTGTGCACGATGAGATCTTAGGTACTCGACCGACTACAGCGCGGCTCGGTGTGTTAAAATAAGTGTATACATATATTTAATGCATGAATGACTCATAGGAGTAACTTCCGGGCCTTTCGGAGTGATGTAGGGTCGGTAACCTCCGAACATCATTATGGAACAAACATCATCAATATGTTGTACTTCTACTGAATCAATGATCACAAGTTCAAATCAAGAATCATCAAAGGTAAGTGGTAACATTATTGAGAATCCGAAGAACATAAGCTTTCTAGAATTCTAAGAGTGGAATCATTATGGATAACATTTGTTCGTTCGTTTCGTTTCGTGCTTTTCATAAGATTCATGCCAAAGAGAAAGAAGGGATAGCCTTAACATACCTTTGTTGTCAATGACTAAATATGTACATCCCATAGTGCTTCAAACTACTTCAACGTATTAGAACTATGGTTAATACCATGGATGAACTCGAAACACATTTCTAAGCTAGTAGCTCTCTTACGGAAAATTAGGCAAAGACTTCCCCTACATTTCCTAACTTCCCCAAATTCAAAACAGTGCCAAACAACAACATCAAAAATATCAACAACCAATCCTATCCATTCAGCCCCTCAACAATGTAAGAACGATTTCAGCAAGTCAAACAATAGTACAATGAGCAGCAAGCTCGGTTTACGATTAAACAATCATAGTTTTAAACCCCTTCTTCCTTCAAGAATTTAGGAACAACATTAACCACAACATATTCAATTATCTCTACTGATTTTCATCCACAATACAACTTTAAAAGGACACCATAATAGTCCCACAAGTTCAGCAACTCAAACTGATTTTTAGAGTCACTAAAACAAGTTTCAGACTTATCCTTTCTTTCAAATCATGCAACACAACCAGAAGAAAATAAGTAAGACTCTTCTCATATAAACTAGTCATGAATTCAACTTAAAAACAAGTTCACAACCAGCCAGCAATGGCACAAAAAAAACCAGCATGCTGCTCTTTCGAAACTCGCAAGTTCTAGTCTCTACGATTGAGCTACAACTCGTAGAAGCTTAGATAAGGGAAGGAAAAGCATAAACTTACCTTGGACTGAGTATAAGCCACGAAATCTATTCATTCTTCATCTCAAATCAGTTCCCCAATTCAGCTACAAGAAGGAGAAAGATAAACTGGGAAGCAATCCGGGTTTTTCGGCACTAGAATCAATTTGTTTCACTCAAAATCACCTAGGGTTTGTGGAGCTTTTGGGGAGAGGAATTGTAGGGGGTTTTCTCCAATGTTTTGCTCTGGACAATATGATGAAAATGTGGGAGGATTAGCCCATATAAAGGGCCCCTTGGCCGTCCTAAATCTACCTCTTTTTAGGTGTGTAAATCTTGGCCTTTCCTTTTTAAGCAAGTAGGTGATGCACCTACTTGTCACCTACTTGCTTAATTAAATAGGTGTCGCTTTGCTGGTCCGTTGAATTTACCACGTGTATCATCCTTACTTTGTAGTTAATAAACATATCAAGTAGCTCAAGCAAGTAGTAAGGGAAGTAAGTTGGTGAAGAAGGCACGTCGGGTAAGCATGCAGCTCATTGTTATTTGTCCAAAAACTCATTTTCACGGTTAAATGCACTCGTCAACCTCAACCTAGTTGTGTATCTTCCAACTCTTATAGCCTTTGAATAACATGTTGATACTCATATACAATCTTAATATATGCCCATAGATGGCTTATACAATGTCCTATAAGGTCCTCAACACAAATCTATGTTAGTCGGGTTACAATGAAGACTCAAAGTACAAAAGGAGCGAAATGAAATCCCAACTTTTTTTTATCAACTCAAGATACTTCCTTAATTTATCCCGTTTGTACTTTCTTGTTTACCATATGAATAGCACAAAGATTTTTCGAGGTGTAACATCCTTCCCCCCTTAGGAACATTCATCCTCGAATGTTAAAGTAGTGTTATTATTGCCGTTGATGCCAATGTCGTTTCTTCTATTCACATACTAATCGGATATCTTTCAGCTTACCATATTGACCTTCACATCTTAGGCTTCTTAATACCCAGGAGATTCAAACATGCTATTCTAAATCTTCTTCTGTCATGAGTTTCGATAACCTTTAATATTAACTTTCTTTGACTCGTTTATGATATTCTTGATTGTGTCCTCCCTTACATCCTCCCTGTTTATATACTGGAGATAAGATAACTCTTAACATAATCCGCCATGGCATGGAGGCTCCATCATGCAGTGGTTCAAATGCGATCATTATACTTTTCATGTGACAATTCCTTTCTTTTCTCTATATACCGCGGCTTTCCTTTGATAGCGCACTCATCTCCTCTTAATAACAATTTAACACCGTTGTCCTTATGTCCTTGTTGTTGCATTTCATTTTCCTTTCTATATCTTATTTAATTTCGAGCACTTCTCATTCTCTCTTAACTACATATCGGGTCATATTCATGTCCTTATGGTTTATAGTTCCTTTGAACTTGTCATCCAATGCCCCATTTGTCATTTTCTATCCTCTTGCTATTCGTCATTGTTACACCTCATAGTTTGGTATGTTAAGATTTGTTAGGTATTAGCTGTGTAATTGTGGATACTGGAGCACCTTCTGGGATATATGAGATTATATGCGCCTACCTTATAAGTATGAGGGTTTAAGTTCATATAATAGTCTAGGGAAGCATTGGAGGGCAAGTGGACTAAGGAAATAAAGGTTGTTGGAACTTGGAGGAAAGATGGGGGACAATTTTGGTCCAACTTGGAGAAAGAATATCTTTTAGCATATGAGGAGTTTTGAGGTAAAGCAAAAGCCTAAATTCAAGTTCAGGAAGTCTAGTTTCCAATGCAACAAACCGCGCATCAATCCGACATCGGAATCAAACATTATGGAATTTTAGGACAGACTACCAGGATAGGGAATAACCCTGCGAACGCGCCTCGGGGGTGGCGTGAACTCGCGGAGAGGAGCGAGGAGCAGCCCGCGCGGAACGAGCCCTGGGTGGCGCGAACGCGCTGAGTAAATTCTAGGTCGGTGCAACCCGACTCTAAAACATTATAAAAGGGGGCTAACCCCCTCATTTGTTATCCAAACACTCCTCCAGACCTCCCAAATATTTTGGAAACTTCCCCAACCTTCCAAACATCAAATTTTAGCCCAAATTAAGTGTAATCTCCGGATTTTGGTCCAGACAACGTATAGTGTAGCGGGCATTGGGAATTTCTAAGTTTAATCGACCCGCACATACCTCATAAAAGGAGGGAGGTGTCCCTGGGAAGTACGATTGTGAATCGTACTGGAAAAGTCAAAAAAACCCGACAACCACTTAATGGTGCTTTAAAGGATACATTTTAGAGTCGCCACCTAATTTTTAGGAAATTAAGAAAACCAGTTCGAAAAGGATTTATTGAAAATAGTTATTTTATGACTATCCTAAAAGAAACCAAATCTACCAAAGTCTAGGTAAGAGTTCTGGTGATCCCCCGAAGAATGTGTTAGGCACCCCAGTATTAAGGATCCGCTCAATTGCGATTTACCTACGGGTTCTAATGGTTTACCTTTATGATTATAAATTATTTTGGACAAACATTGTTTAAGTCTAGATTTCCGCAATAAAAGGGTGTCATTTACTTGCAAGAAATTCATTTTTTAAGAAATCGTCGAAGTATAATTCCGCTCAAAATTGAGCATGGGTGTCAGACTTGAACACCTAAGCTAATACCCGAAGGCTCTTAGCCTAGGTAGGACTCCACGTAAGTCCACCCAAAAAGGTTTTGAAAAAAGAAGTATTTTAAGTTTTGAAAATAGTTTTTTATATAAAATAGTTTTGGCATACTATAGTGTTCTAAATTATCCAATTTTTATACAAGTTTTAGTCTGTTTTTATAAATTTTATACAAATTTTGCACAAGTCTCATTTTTATTAAATCAATCCAGAAAGTTCCAAAAAATAGTCCGCATCAGTCCGGCCCTAGAAGTTCTAGAAATGTCGATTTAAGCCCACAAGTTTTTCGAAATCAGGCATATTCAGTCCTTTGACAGTCCAAAGCAGCCCAGTTTTAATTTTATACCACACTTAGGTTAATTAGTTAATGAAAATCGTTTTAGGCAACTCTAATGAACGGTTTAATCATATGGGTTCCAATATGAAATTTAAACTCATATAATCACAATTTAAAGGCACCAATATAAAGTTTGAGGGACTTAGGCCGACCAAGCCCAAGGGAAGAAGTAAAAATGCAATTTTAAGTCCAGCGTATGCTCCATATGCACTACCCATCCATATTTGAAGTCGACTCGATCTAGGAAAGTTGGTGAGTCTCGTGGAAGCCCACCAACGGATTTTGGGGTAGAAACACAAATGGGTATACATACATTAGTAGATATTCAATGATTAATATTTAAAATGCTAAAAATCAAACTCCTAATTACTATTGCAAGGCCCAAAACTTAAATTATAACATATATATTTTGGGCTAAACCCAACAGATAATGGACTGAACATAAATAGTGGCCAAAGCTGGCCCAAATACTTCAAAGAATCAAATAAGGAACTGCTGATGGGCAGGCCCAGTTCCCAGGGCCCAATTTCAAGCCTTCCAAATAATTCTAAGTGTCAAGTGAAGAATATGCACAATATACAACCCTCCATATACATCTTTTCTCCCCTATTTCCTTAGGTGAAACTGCAGCAGTAGTATACTCCCATGGTATACTCTTGCTTTATCAAAAATTCTTAAATATAGGACCAAATTATACCCAAATTTTCATTAATATGCTTGTATGTGAGGAGCAAAACCATCCCAAAAGGGGGGCATACCCACTCACATCCAAGTAAACCCTACACATAATGCACATAACATAACTCAGGCTTTCTGAATTCAAACAACCAAGCAATAGGGACTATAATAAACTCATCAAAAGTCACAGGAAGCACCAAAACTAAAAGGCAATGTCAAGCAATCAAGTATGGGAACGGACTAGGTGGTGTCAAGGGTGCACACACAGAGGCAGGGACAACAAATAATGTTCAAAGTTGTTAAATGCATACACATATCCCATAAGTTCGTTTGTTTTCAAGTTTAAATGCCAAATGGTTACTTAATTGTCCCAAAGTCAGAGAAAACTCCAATACAGTTTCAGAGATAAGCATTAAGTGTTCAAGTTGGTTTAAAATCATCTTTCAAGGTCTAGGAAAGTCAAGTAATTAGAGGGTTGATCATTCATAGAATTTCCAAGTTAAGCAAGTAGAGTTTCAAGTTGTTTTTTAGGGCAGTTAGGTCATATGAACTTAAGGACAAATACTAGCAGGTCTTGCAGGATGTATATTAAGGGAAAACAGTGACACTAACTCTCAGAAATAACAATGCAAATATTCAGGATTACCAATTGAACTTATCAGTGACTTAAAATGTTTTCAAAAGACTATTTTGACATGTAGGAGGGGCAACATAGGGAGGGGATGGACATGTGACACATAACAAGCAAAACAAGCAAACTCAAAGGTAAAACTTAAAGTTCAGAAGGGTCTGAAGAATGATCAGCTTCAATTAAGACTCAAAGTTCATGTGCAGGTTCAAGGGAGGGTCAATAGTCAAAAGGGACAGGATGAGGATTTCAACAACATAAGCATTCACTTTTAAGTCAACAAAGGGGATAAAGTAGTACTAGAAGTCATTCTTTAAATCTATTTGCTATCAACAGACTGTCTCAAAAACAACTTAGAGGTCCAAAGTCCTTTTTAGGCTAGTTTTTAAAGATTAGGAACCAATAAAGGTAAAGTAACAAGTTAATAGGTTCAGATAAAAAAAATCACCAGGACCCAAAAATGTTTTGAAGTTGGTCTATTTTTAAATATTTACTCAGAAACTACACAAGTGATAACTAAAAGTCTCAAAGTGGGTTAAGCAGGTTTATGGAATACTAGCCTAGTTCTCAAATGAAGTTTAGAACTCAACAACACCTAGAATCTATCTAAGACACAAGTAGGGTCAAATGAGTATAGATTAATGACAAGTAGTGTAACAAAGAGTAACCATAACCTTAATCAAAAGATCGAAGAATACATTAAGGATCATGACATTGTCTTAGGGGCAATGGCATATTAGACATGGTTTCAAACTCAAAAATAAATAAGGAGGGGTAAATGATAAGAACACTTGCAGATTACACAAGCAAACAACAATAAGGAATGTAAACACCACACTTATGTCCTCAAATTGGTTTTAAAGCTCTTCTGAACTCCTAATTAGTCTAGGTGAGCAGGGTATATGAAATGAACCTCAACCAACAAAGGAAACACAAAAAACAAGTTGAGACAACCACACTAGCTAGGAGCAAACTAATCAAAATAGCCGAGCTTAAAGAAATATCACATGGTTTAAGAAGCAGAGGCAACAAACAATACAATCAATCACCTCATTCCTTTTCATTCCCAGTTTCCGAAGCTAAGTTAGCAGGAAAGAGGCAAGCCATTTTTAGTTTCAAAATCTTGTGAAAAGACTCAAGTTACACAAAAGAAATTAAGTAGACAAGTTTCAAAGTCATTTTTAGTTTTAGGAAATGGTTATTTCTAGGCTAGTTAAATAATCAGCCGACAGAAAATATAAAACAAAAAACTTATGGTGGTCATCTTAGCCTTAGTCAGCTTTAAAGTTCCTTTAAGAAAATCATAGACTTCCTCTTGGTTATGAACATAAGAGACAGTCACACATAAGAGACCAAACAAGCTTAGCTTTAGCCCCAAGTTAGTTTTGGCAATGAGGTAATGTGTAGAGGCAAAACATACCATGAACTCTCATTTTAAAACCATTTCACATAGTAAATCTTTCAATCAAAAAGGTAATCCACACAGTAAGCCAAGTTTTAAATCCAGATAACCAAACAACATGCTCCAGATCTTAAGAACCAAGGGAATAGTAACTCGAGGCCCATAAACAGACCCCCCCCCCCCCCCCCCCCCCCCCCCCCCCCCCCCCCCCCCCCTCTACTTATTTAAAGGTCTTTCAAGCTATCACAAAGACTCAAATAATATCAAAATAACTCACAAATGTTTCAAAATCCATAACTAGGCTATAACACAAGAAAGCAAAGGGAAAAGCTAATGGAACAGTAACCTGGAAGCTAAAACTAATGGAACAGTAACCTGGAAGTTAAAACAGACTCTTGGTCCTTTTTTAAAATCACTTTTTAAGACCCTGATCCTTCCCACAACAACAAGATACTAATAAAAAAACATAGATTAGCTTAAGACACCTCACAACCAAAAGGAAATCAATGACACAGTACTTATGATCACAAAAAAAGGGTTCTTTCAAGCAAACACCATCTTTTAACTTCTAAATATTACTAAACAACATTAGAAACACTTAAACGATCCCATTATGTCAAAAAGCATGAATAACACAACATGATCTGAATAAGATAAACAGTAATGTAAGCAAGAAAATAGGATAAATAGGCTGGAATAGGAATATTACCTTTCTTTGGAGTAACCTAAAGATCAAAATGGAGGGTATTGAATCAACTCTTCAAACACCAACACTTAACACCTTAATGACAAGCCCTTTCTCCTTCAAAATTTATGTATTTTCTCTATATAAAGTAAATCGTAGTGTGTGTGTGTGTGTATATATATTTATTATGGCTTTTTGGTAAAAAGGTATATCTAGTATATCAGTGGTATGCTTAAATGTAGGTATTGTATTTTGTAGGCTAGAACACTTAGTGTAGTTTTCAATTTAGGGATTTTTTTGGAAAAAGAGAGGAAAAAAAGAAGTCCCCTTTTAGCAGTCATATGGCTTGCTATTTATAGCAATCAAATAGGGTTTAGGGATAGAAATGGGAGACAAATAGCTATCCTAACCGAAATTCCCCCCAAATCTTACCCCATATTCAAAAAAAAAAAAGAATTCGAAATTCCCCTAAAGGACAGGCCCCTTCTCAGCAAATATGCCCAAATGTACTATTATCCTAGCGTAATTTTTACACCTCAAAGATATACAAACGAAAAAACAGCCGCATTGTACCAAAATTTATCCCAAAAATCCCATAAAATTAGGAGATAGTACACTAGTCATCAAACTAGGTACAAATAACGTAAACAAAATGTACTAATAGATAGAAACCCTTCTAAATTCGTACCCAATCACAGAATCCTAAGGGAATTCCCCCTAAACCCCTTCAAATTTATGTTGAGTAGCACAAGATGGCTAGAAGTTCACGACTTCGCCCAGGGCATCCTCAACACCTGAAAGGATTCGGGTAACACCCTTAGTAGGGTTAATTTTAGGAATAAATTGCACATTAAGACAAATTAAACCTGGCAATCAATAGAACAGAGAATGGGGATGAAAACCCTGGCAAAATTAGGCCTGAATCAGCCATGGAAGTGGATGAATCGAGCCCACGAGCAACCCTAGAACACATCGCCCATCGCTATTGAAGGGTTCGAGGTAAAGAGAAATAAATAGACAGGAACAAAAATGGGACCAACGTTGCTCGTTTGCAACTTTGGTCCCTCATTAAATATATAATCCCCCCCCCCCCCCCCTTAAATTATTTAACAAATTTAAAAAAAAAAAAAAACCCCTTTGAGTTTAAAACATAATTTAAAAGGCCCTTTGTATACAAGTTAAATAAAAAATACACAATTTCATGAATCTATGTATTTGTATAAAACTAAACACGTAAGTTCGTATGTATAAAAAATAAAGTTCATAATACTTCGTTTTAAAATACGAGCCCGATATTGACATAGTTCCGGATAATATTTAAACATGCGAAAAAATGCGGTCCAAATGAACCATAATTCATACATTATTTTAATTAATAATTTTCCCGAGCTAGACGGAACAAGATGTGTATCTTCTTTTCAAATCACGTTTGTGAAAGTAAATAACTCATAATTTCTTGTAATTGTTAATTTGTAGCTCGGGGTTTTTGAATTTTCTCGTTTTCTAGAGGCATCCTCACCCCGTCTTAGGTTCAGGAAATATGAAAATTTAAACTATATGTCTTATGTGGTGAAAATTGGGTGTCAACATATAGTTGCGATTATAAAATTGTACTGCGGCGAGTCTTGGTTTGAATTCAAGGTGAAAAGTGAAGATATTGCGGTTCTAGAAGAGGTAAGGTAAGAATCTTCCTTTATTGATATTGATTTAGGCTTATTTACGGAGATAAAGTTATTAAATAAGCGTGTAACGAATTTGTGGGTTGAGAAATTGGATAAACATCATGTGAGATGTTTTATGGAATATTGTTGTATGGATAATGATGTTGTTGGCATTAGAGTTGTTGTGGTTGTTGATATTGTGATTTTAGGTTAGGGATATAAACAGGAGAGATGCTGCCCGAATTTCGGCAGATTCTAAAGGAGTTTAATTTAAAGACCTAAGATTGGCATATGATGATAAGCCTAACATTAGTATGATTTCTCTTGAATGTAGATTTGCGAGCTCGGGAGAATAAACATTAAGTGATAGAAGACCAAAAAGGTATGTTAAGGCTGTTCCTTCTTTTCTTGGCATGATTTCATATATGGTGAGAGCGTGATGAACCTTATGACTAGAGATTTGTCAAAATAGAGCTTTTCATTTTGTTGCTTAGTTTTCAAGTATTATGTTATTCTTTCTGAGGGGCCATATCCCCTCCCTATGTCCTTGAGTTTATAGAGAGACAGAAGAGACATGTTACAGTATCAGCGTTTTTCAGCATATGCATGATATACTGCATGATATACATATATATTTTTCTTTAGCCTGACCACTTCGTCAATGAGACATTTTCTTTAGCCTGGCCACTTGATCAGTGAGATAGATTGCCTAGCCTACGGGTCAGTGAGGACAGTTGCCCGGCCCATGGTCGGTGAGGCGTATTGCCCGGCCTATGGGTCGGCCGAGACGGTTGCCTAGCCTACGGGTTAGTGAGACAGATTGCCTGGCCGACGGGTCAGTGATATTTTTCAGTTACCTCACTTGGTCAGTGAGATATATAATAGTATTATATTACATTTCATATGAGACAGGTCTGGAGAGATATTCAGGGGATTCGTTGGCTTCTGAATTGTTTTATTTTAGTTCAGTTTCAGTTATCGTTGCCTTACATACTCGGTACATTATTTCGTACTGACATCTCTTTTGTCGGGGCGCTGCATTCATGCTTGTAGGTACAGATCGACAGATTGATAGACCTTCCCAGTAGACAGGATCTGACATCAGCTGATTAGTGAGCTCCCTCTCTGTTCGGTGTTGCCAGGTCCTTTGGAGTCTTTCCTTTTGATTCCACATAGTATGGTACAGTTACATATCCCCCTAGAGGCTTGTAGACGAGTCTTGTATATAGTATATCAGTGTGATAGCTTTGTCGGCTTGTATATGTCTGTTGGATACAGCTGGCTTTATACGATCATAGCAGCCTTGTCGGCTTGCTCATTTGTATATATACACGTTTTGTGGGTCTGTAGTTCCCCACAAGATAGTACATATATATATATATATATATATATATATATATATATATATATATATATATATATATCTACGGTTTGTGGGTATGGTCTGTGTGCAGGTAGGCCTTACCGGTGTAACCTGGGGATTACCCTCCAGATTTTCAGATCTAGAGTGGTTCGCTCGGGCCTAGTTTGGGCTTCGGGTGTCGGTCACGTCACTCCGAAATTGGGGTGTGACAGTCATAAGTCATATTTCTGTAAATCTTTCATGAGTTATACATGATCACATATATCTTCACGTAAAGCATCATCTATAGCTCGCGGTGTTTAGAAAGTTTCTAAAACCTCGAGTTCGCAATTTGATGCATACTAGACCCTACCATGGTCCTTGATATGCTCGGCTATATTTATTTAGTCGCTTCTTTATGTTCTCTGGGTATCCTTACAATAGAGTAAGAGAGGAGTTACTAGATGTTGGCTCATCCCGACTCCTCTTAGTATCGTAACATATCGATTGTCCTCAACGCTGAGTTACTTCTTGAATGTTCTTTATTACTTAACCTTTCCGTGTCCTCCTTTCCAATCTATGTCATCATCACTCTTCCAATCTTTTAGTAAACTGTTCACGTGAGTCTTTTATCACCTACTTGGCGAATGCTAAGAAGTATACCTTTACTATATCGGGTCAACGTCTACTATATAGTGGTAACTCCTTACACAACACCCATTTTTATACCATTACCATTATTTCACCTCCATCTCATATCCTTCCCTTAATTACGCCCGGCAAAATAATCCCGTCTTGTCTATTGCATTCCCACCGGAGGAGTTCATATCTCGCTTTTGTCCTTCAGTCTATGCCTTCTATCATTTCATTCTCATTCCTTAATGTACTAACATTATGTTATGAGATTGGGATCAACCTTTATAATCATTAAGTTTGTCATCTGCATTGTAACTACTGTTAAACCATATAGTGGCTCTTTCTGTCATAACACTCCTTACTACGGTCTCAGATCTTGATTAGCTTAAAATATAAATTACCATTTCAATCCCGTTCATGTTCGACCGATAAAAGTATCTTAATACGGGTCTTGTAATTCCACATTAAACCACCTTAAACAGTAAATATTGAAATCCTTGTAATTTACACTCTTTTCTTATTTCATCATGTACGATTTACCTTCTTATTTGTAAACCATATGCATAGTAAAACTTGTCATACTAAAATACATAAGTGGCCTTCCATATCTTCCCTTGAAGCTGAAACAACTACCATCAAGTCCTATCATCGCCTTACTATCGTATCATCACTTTACCTATAATTCCCAATCTTGCAATCTAGTCTAAAACAGCCTATGACCATCCCGTAATTCTTTTCCAACATGATCCGTAAACATACTACCCTAGCCTTCGCACTCGTTCTCCTGTTTACCCACCTTCCAATTAATGGCTTCATATCATGGCACATCCTTAACCTCGATTTCCATCTATAACAATCTCTAAAATACTCAAAATAATTCAACAACATAGGAACAGTACCTCATCCGCTTTCATGTCTTGCCTCGTCTTCTTCTTCTTAAATAACACAATCAGTATTGAGATAACCATGAGCATAACCAAAAACATCTTAAATTTACTTTTGGCAACGACATTAACATGAAATTCAAAAGTGGGTCCTTTCGTAATTTCCCTCAATCAATAAGTCGTACTGCAGACGTGCAGTCTTTTGCTGTTCTGAGGTGTCATTGGTGCGGTGAAGTGTAATTCTCTTAGGGATCTCTTAGAAATCTTATTGAGGTTCTGGGTGTTTAAGAGGGTGAAGAGTCGTTCTCAGCTGATGTATAGAGAAAATGAAACACTCAATAATTTATAACGTCTCATGCCTTGGTCAAAGTAATCGCTTATCACATATCCTTACGGTCTCATCTTAATCTCAACCCTTATGATATACCTACTTAATTTCCTTCTCCATGTTGAAGCGCTCACCGGGAACTTATCTTCCTTGCTTCACACGTGCCGCATTTATTATATCAAGTGGATGTCAGTTACCCACTTTCTGTTCGAACTACTCCTTTCCTCTTTATATCACAATTCTTCTCTTTTAGTCACGTATATTTAGTATATTTGACACTCACTTCTTGTTATTCCTTTAATTTATTGTTTCTTGATATTGCTTCCAATTATCACATTACTCTCTAATCGGCTCATTATTCTATTCTCTCCTTACTCATCATTCCTTTCGTATCAGTCATATCGATCCCTCTTTCATATAACCATTCCTTAATTAATCTTAAATCCCATGTAACATTTCTCTCAACCCTTTACCTTATGTCGTTATTAGAGTCTGTAGGGTTGGTTTGTCAAACATATAAGCCAGCCAACAAGAATAAGTCACACTCTGACCTACTAGCCTATATCCGCACTATATACATCTGTATATCAATATAACATACCTATACATATACATATCATGCTTGCCCCATAACCTAATTGTCACGACCCAACCTGAGGGCCGCGACGAGCACCCGGTGCTAGCCCACCCGGGCACCCCTTAACATACTTATACATCACATTCTGGGTGAGCCACATAATTATATCATACTTTTCATTCATCCTCATTCTAATCTCATCGGGCAACAAACATATCTATATCATCGATAACATCTATGCCCACATAAATGTACATGGGCGGACAAGGCGATCAAAACAACATCCCAAAATATAGGCCGACAAGGCCGAACATATCTAACCATATACACAATGTCTACGAGCCTCTAAGGAGGGTACATCATATCATAACATATAGGCGGGACAGGACCCCGCCGTGCCCATGAATATATCCACAAAAGAATCTATACCAAAAGCTGTAGCTCCGAATGAGATGGGGCTCTGCTATGTAGTCCCTGAGAAAATATAGCTATGGATCAAGTCTATCTCACCCGGCCACTGCGGCGGCATGACCGCGGCGTCCACAAACAAAAGGACGTCAATACGAAGAATATACTGAGCATGTAAAGCATGATCAATATCAATATGGAAGCATAATGGATAACATATGAAATACATAAGATGGGAGATAATGGCATCATCATCATAGCACTTACCTGCTTTCCATAGGGACGTTCCATTTCTATTTCGTACTCGCGTACATACATTCATATCCTTGCTCATTTACCTTTCGTATCTATTTTCGTACTCATATTCATATCTCCTTTCATATTCATGCTCTGATCATATACATTGCATATACATAGCCCTTACTTGGCACTTACATGGTCTCAACATATTCATACTCTAACCGATGTCATATACATAGCATAATCATACTTATATGGATGTCATACATATAACTTATTTGTACTCATATAGATGTGATACATATAGCTTATTCGTACTCATATAGATGCCATACATATAGCTTATTCATACTCATATAGATGTCATACATATAGCTTTTTGTATAGCGTACCCGACCACGGAGGTTCGGTGTTTCACGTACCTGGCCCTACCAAGGCTCAGGGTTGTTCGTACCTGGCCCTACCAAGGCTCAGTGTTATCCGTACCCAACTGCAGTGGTGCGCGCGCGTCATCATATATAGATATACATATATACTTACCTTCTATATTCTACCCGGCCATATAAGCTCGGGGTTCACAATAGCCTCTCATGGGCATACATACATATACATATACATATTTATCATATTCTACCCGGCCATATAAGCTCGGGGTTCATAATAGCCTCACATGGGCTGTTATACCCCGCATTTTCAGAACATGAGTATGACATGTACCTCACCGTAGTAATGGAGTGTCGGAGACGTCCCATGATGTTTTGAAGGCACAAGCCATGGAAAGTACGTAACAACGAAGAAAAAGGGCGTGACAATATTTGACGATCTCGTAAGTCGTAATCGGGAAAGAGTATTTTGGAACACGAGAACATGGCTATTATTAGTATAACAGTTGACAAATATCATATATGGAG
>NW_026715712.1:0-28211 GCF_029784015.1 Lycium ferocissimum | reverse complement strand
TACCTTATATATGCATTGCAAGTGTTGGACAAGTGTCCCACTTAAATATTTTGGTCAATAATCTTGACCATTGCACTACTATGCACGGCCAAACATGGCTTAAAGTAATGGGCGATTTTTTTTTTCCCAATCTCACTTAATAAACCCACTTATGGTTAATTAATCCTTAATCTCCAATAATCTTTCCATACCAAATAAAATCTATAGGCAACTTGTGCATAGAAACAAAATCGGGAGGTGAAAACCCTCACCGGGAACCCTAAAACCGCTTTGCCTGTAACTTGTCGCACTTAGCTTTATAATGTCCTTATGTAAAGATACGGGACATAACAGGATTAATTGTTGGTACCAATCAAAGTCATGTGTTTGTGCTTAAAGTAGTCTTTTTGACTTGGTATGATGTTGGTGCACTATTGAGTAAATTATTTGGAAAGAGATTGTTTATGATTTAATTTGCTCGAGGATAAGCAATAGTTTAAGTTTGGGGATTTAATAAGTTGGTGTTTTACCAACTTATCTCTTCTTTAATCTTAGATTTTTGCTTTGGCTAATTGATAAAATAGTGCATTTAATGCCGTTTACTCCCATTTTACAGGTTTTATGTGATTTAAAAGTGATCGGGAAGAAACCAAGTGAAAAATAAGTCAAAAAGAGGCCAAGTTGAAGAAATGACAAAAATGGCCAGAAGTCCAAAAATTGGACAAATTTGTAAATCAGGAAATATGGGATTGTTTTGGTCTTATTTTGATTGGAAAAATTGGGAATTTATAAAATTAATAGAAAAATGTCATCGGAATACATTTTGCCAAATGAAATAGCAAAATGTCATCGGAATAATTTTGTAAAATCATTTTTGACTTGTAAAAATGTATATTTCACCCTGTTTGTGATTCAAGAACTCCGAATAATTAAATAAAATTATTAGAGGGCAAAAATTAGGTGTCAACAACGCTCTAATCTAACGAACTAGTTTGCTTCTCTAACGAAGAATAGCCAAAACCCTAGCTTGAATCACTTGAGAAGGATTACCTTGAAAATCTTATGTTTTCATTTATGAATCATGTATTTAGTGCTAGGATTGATTAAGAACCATAGAGATGTTCTTACATTAATGTGGGGGTTGACATGAGAGATAAATCGTCCTTCAAGGGTTTTCTACGAAGTTGAAATGTCTGATAAATAAAATTTCAAGTTAAGTGTTGGATTTATAGGACGGGACTGTCTGGTTTGCTAAGCAAGCTCCAAAGTGAGGGGCAACCTCACTAGGGCCTCGCTCAGTGAGCTCTATAGCAAGGTCATGCCTCGTTATGAGCTTCGCTAAGAGAGCTCATCCCATCATTCCACACTTAGCAAATTTTCTGAATTTTTTCCATGGCAATACTAAACCTTGCTGAGCGAGGTCTATAGCAAGCTCTTGTCTTGCTCTGGAGCCGTTTGCTCAGTGAGCTCCCTCTGTCATGCAACACTTAGTCAAATTCAGCTCTACTGATTTCATGGTTCTATACTTTAGTTCTAAAGTACGAAATGTTACATGAAGTATTAGTACTATCTTTGTAACATGATAAGTCTTTGGAAAGACTGTAGAGAATTAATAGACCTAATGTTCCGTATAAGGGCCTTAATTATAATTTATATTTTGAGGCTATTGTTCTCTTTGGTACAACCTTTTTGGATTGTATAGCTTCCTGAATCTTACTCTTTTTTCCACTCTTAGCTAAAGCTCTTGGAGAGAGATCAACTTCTTTAGTCATGTGTTACGGAGTAGATGAGTCAAGTTATGTATCCTGCACTTCCTCAATCTATTTTTGTTTAGTTAAAGATTGTTGTATTTCTAAATCAGTTACCTTCTGAGTAACTATGTCATGTAGTACTACTCTATGAGATGGTTGTGCTACATTCACTGATAACTGCCTCTTGTTTGCATTTCCACTATCAAATACTCTCCTATAATTTGATCCTCTGAATTTGCTTGACTCATTATGTGTTCATGCTATAATTCTTGCTCAGTTTGTGATCCCTTCTCTTCTAGAATATTCTGATTATTAGGTGGTTTAGCTTTAACATACACCACATCTATGTTAATCATCTGCTTCTTTTTGAACATCTTTACTACTGATGAGTCGTCGGGGATTGTTTCTTTAGATTCTCCTTGTATCTCAGTTCCTTCTTTTAATCTTCTTTCCTTTAATTGATCTTCAAAACGAACCATGTCAGATTCAGCTGTGTTGTCCTCCACATTCTTTACAGATTTTTGATGAGTCTCAACTTCTCCATTTGTAGCTTCTATCTCTTCTATTCTTTCCCCCCATGTTCCTCTTGGATCCTCCACATTCTCCTTATAACTCTGATCCTAGATTTTCTCTTGAGTATCATAAACATGTTCACTTTGCTCTTCATTGATTTTTGTTGTATCCGGATTTCATGCTCTGTGATAACCTTTCAAAAAGATGCTTTCACCTATGATTTTTATCTTAATTTTTGTTAGTGTCTTCCTGAGTATCAACCTATTTTTGTACCTAGACTTGCTCATTCTCCTTTATCCTGGAATTCTTTTTTTGTTGTTATGCATCATCCTTGTCACATGATTTCTCAGTTGCACTCTCCTCGTCACCTTTCTTATTACACATATGATCTTTCTCTTCGTTAGAATATCATATTAATTCTTTGTGCGAACTAAAGTAACTTTAGTATTCTTGTTCCTTTAGTTGTTGGTCGCTTCCTTTATGTCACATCCCAACCTTGGTGGGGTGGAAGGGTGTAGCAACCCGCTTGGTCATTATACATGTTTTGACCTTTCTACCGTTGCTAGTACTTTCCCGAGGTTAGGAATGAGCGGACCTAAATGATTTGGTATTGATGTATGTTGTGTTTTGTGACTTATAAGTGACTCTGCGATGTGTTTTTAATTTGGTTTGTTGGTGGTTTGTGTCCATCCCTTAGAATGATTTTGAGAGACTAAGTATAAAAAGTGGTGAAATTTCGTGCACATTAGTCAAAAACGACTCGTTGCAGCGAAAGAGAGGTTTGCTACAACGAAGGGTGGAATTTTCCCAGGGTTCGTTGCAGTGAAGGGGCCGTTCACTGTAATAATTGAAGGTCAAGATTAGTCATCAAAAAAATATTCCATCCTAGCAAACCCACTAATTGAAGGGTCCTTGTTAACGTGGAGTTGTTGTTTGAGGCAACAAACCGCTCGTTTTCATCCTTGCTAACCCTAGCCAAGTTGTGAAGTTGAGAAGAAAGGTAAGGTTTAATCTTGTTTTTATATGTTATGGAAGGTTTATGTATGTCGTAGTATGAAAATATGGATGAAATTCATGAAAGAATTGCATGTGGAAGTGAAGCGTGTACATGGCTTGTAGCCGTGTACGTGTAGTGTTGTGTGGGTGTAATGGATTAAATTCTATGTAGCATGTTTAGTTGTATAGTGTGTTGAAATGAATGAAAATCATGAAATTTGGTTGTGGATGTGTTGGCCGAATATGGCTTGTGAGGTGTAGCAAAGAATGAATTAATTCTATTTAGTATTTTGATTGTTGTCGTTATGAATTCTATGTTGGCGATAAGAGTTTAATGACTCAAGTTGATATTGTAAGTGTTATGGGCTGATTTGGAGGTTAATGTGCATTTAATGTAATTTCTATATTTATGAGAATGACATTGTTAGAGTGTGGATTGTTGGTGCAAATCATGATTCGGAAGTAAGGAATGTGTTATGGATGTGGTTTTCGGGTTTGGGGACATTCTCGGGTGAATTGGAGCATTGTTGGGTTGTTTGAAATATTGTGTGAATCGTTTAAAGTGTTCTTGAATATTGTTTGAATAGTTTCGGATTAGTAATTGAATGTGTGAGCGTTGATGTTGGTTTGAATATAAGTAGTTAAATTGAATATGAAGGAATGTTGTTGAATTATGTGGAAAGAGCTACTAATGTTAGAATGCGTTCTAAATCGATTGTTGATGTTGCTAGAATGATTGTTGGTGTTGTTGTTGTTGATTTGGCCGAGTTGAATTCTCGGGGTTGTTGCATTTACAGGGGAAATGCTGCCCAAATTTCCGTAGAATTAAGTGCTAGTTTGGAAATGAACTCCTAAATGCCTATAGTAACGTTGGTATTTAATGATGTTGTGTAGATCTTGGAGAGTCCGAGACATAGGTTTGATTTGGATTAGCTTTGAGAGCGAACGAGGTATGTAAAGCTTAACCCTTCCTTCTTTTGGCATGCCTTAGTTGTAAATAGGCTATGACACGAGCCTCGAGGAAATTCTATTCTTGCGATCCGAGTATGCCTACGATTCTTATTTGCATTTTATCTTTGACATTCGTAATGTGATGAAATAATGGCCCTTATGTCTTTGGAATAATTGGTTTTCAAATGTTGCATAAAAAGTTTTGTTCTTAAAAAGTTCTACATCGGAAAAAGGGCCGTAACTTTCGTAGACAGAACCGGATCGCCTCGATATGTTCGTAGGAGATTTTATGGCATATGATGACTATGTTTTCCATAGGCGGGCCCGGCTTGGGTTGACACCCGTCCGTGGGTCCCGCGACTTTCCTTTATGTAATTACGATGACTTTTGAAAGAACATGGTATGACTATTATCCCGACTTCCAAGTATGGTCATTTTACTTATCTTTTGAGTCTATGATAATGATTTTATGCATATGGTTACTCACGACTCTGCTCGTGCAAATGGTTATTGCATCTTTCGCCGAGTCCCGGGCCGGTTATGTTATCGTGCGCACTGTGTTATGTTCCGGAGTATGATGTGTCCGGTTCGCCGATCCCATCTGCTATAGGGCTGGGTACCGTGTATATTCGGTGTTATGATGTGTTCGGTTCGTCGAGCCCCTCCGCTATATGGCCGGGTACCGTGTATATGTGATATGTCGGGTTTCGGAGATATGAAATCTTCTCGGAGTATGATGTGTTATGGCGCCATTGACGGCGGCGACCATATTTTCGAGCCCCATGCATGATTTGTATTTTAAAAGTAAACATTTCGGTATTTTGGATATTGCACTTATTTTCTCGTACTTCGTTTCGATTATGACTCGAGTTTGTTTATCGTATCTTCTCGCTTGCATACTCGACATATTCCGCACCGACCCCCTTCTTCGGGGCCGCGTTTCATGCCCGCAGTACGGTAACGCACGCTTCGGTGATCCGCCGCCCAGGACACCCATTCTCGTCGTTTGGAGTGCTCCCTTTATTCCGGAGCCTACATTTTGGTATATATGTTCTTCCGTTGCATATGTATTTGTTTATTCGGGGCACGGCGGGGGCCCCGTCCCGTCATATGATTCTCGTTGTTCCGTTTAGAGGTCCGTAGACATGTATGTGGGTTATGGTTATTTCGCCGTATGTGTGTGTGTGTCCGTATGTTATATGTTCGGCGATCCCATTCGCCGTGCGCCCTTGTCGGCTTGCATTTGTATATATTTTGGGCCGTTGCGCCATATGATAGCCTTGCCGGCTTCTGTGATATATATATGTTTGTGTTTGAGACAGTTTGAGACAGCGTCTGATATTTGTATACGTATAAGCCATCTGTATGTGATTCGGATTAATGAATGTGTTTGGGTGCCCAGCTCGGGCACTAGTCACGGCCTACGGGGTTGGGTCGTGACAAAAGTGGTATCAGAGCGGTTCGTCCTCGAATGTCTACAGACCGTGTCTAGTAGAGTCTTGTTTATCGGTGTGTTGTGCACCACATCTATAAACAGGAGGCTACAGGACATTTAGGGTGTTATCTTTCCTTCTGATCTTAGATCGTGCGATAGAGCTGTGTTATCAGGATGACTCCTCCCTAACGAATTGTTATGTTTTCAGCGATGCCTCCGAGAAAGGCGACGCGCCCGTAAAGGGAAAGTCTACAAAGAGTGGGGAGACTAGCCGCCCGGAGAGTTACCGGGGCCCGTCCGAGCTCGTACCCGAGATTGTGCCCCGACAGCCCCGCCCGGCTACACCGCCGCATCGAGGCTTGGAGCGCGGCACCGCAGTCGGGGCGGCTCCACCCCCGCCCTCCCGAGGTTCCCGCACCCGAGCCTCCGGCCCCTCGGCCCGTGGGGCGGAGGATAGGGCCATGCGGGATGCGGTTCGGCCTATTGACCGTATTGATGGCGGGCTGTGTTCACGTGCAGCAGGATCGGAGGTGATCGTGCGGACAGGTATGACAGTCAGAGGGCCCGTGATTTCCTGACTTGTGGTCCCCCAGAGTTTTTCGGGTCAAAGCCCGCGGAGGACCCTCATGAGTTTATTCGGGAGATGCAGCGTACGTTGCGGCTTATTAAGGCTTCTGAGACCGAGTCTGTTGAGTTAGCGTCATACCGATTGCATGATGTAGCGGCTAATTGGTACGAGTCCTGGGAGCTGTCCAGGGGAGAGGGTGCTCCTCCAGCAGTGTGGGGCGAGTTTACAGAGGCCTTTCTTGGCCATTTTCTGCCCCCAGAGCTGCGGCGAGCCGTAGGAGAGACAATTCTGCTTTGTCGAGCAGAGGGCAGAGCGTCCGGGAGTATAGTCTGGAGTTTGATTCGTTGGCCCGATATGCGTCTGCCTATGTAGCGGATATGACTGACCGGATGCACCCCAGATGTGATGGGCCGGGACCGGTACTTGGTTGACAAAAATTCCATTGGTGATGGCGGCCCAGCCCGGTATGGATATTGCCCGTGTACAGGCACACGCCCAGGGTATGGAGGACCGACACAGAGGGCGCCAGCCCGATAGGGTTTATGACAGGGGCCAGCCCAAGAGGGCTAGATCAGCTGGGTATTCCGGAGAGTTTCGAGGCATAAAACCTCAAAGGCGAAAATGATAGCGTATATCCTTCCCGGGGCCCGGCAAGACAGCACACCCCCACCGGTTGCGGGGCGTGAGACCGGATAGTGCCGGGTATTCGTGAGCAGGTCGAGCTCCAGGCCTCGGTTCACATGGATGAGGTTCCGGCCGCCGAGGCCACCCCTACCTCGATGTCCTTACTGTAGGAGACACCACCCCGGGGAGTGTTATCGTGCCACGGGTGCTTGTTTTACCGTGGCCAGCAGGGCCACCTTATGAGAGATTTTCCACTCTCGGGGGCAGGGGGTAATCACCCTACCGGCCGCTTGTCGGTTCATCTTCATCTTCTGTCGCTATGCGCCCTGCGGGGTGAGGTACGCCGGCACCAGCAGCCGCGATAGAGGTCGTGGCGGAGTTCCTCCGGTTCCTAGCGGTCCTTCGAACCGCATTTATGCCTTGGCCGCCCCGACAGATCGAGGCGTCGCCTAATGTTGTTATAGGTATATTATCGGTCTTCTCTCGAGATGTGTATGCACCGATAGATCCCGCTCTACTTTATCATATATTTCTCCCCTTGTTGCTAATAAAATTGGGATAGAATCAACCGATAGAACCATTCGAGGTAGCTACACCGGTAGGGGATTCGTTATAGCCAGCAAAGGTTTATAGAGATTGTTCGGTAATTATCTACGTGGCCGCCGCACTGCGTATCCGGTAGAGTTAGATATGACCGAGTTCGATGTTATTATGGGTATGGATTGGCTAGCTTCTTGTTATGCTAATGTTGATTGTCAAAAGAAGGTAGTTCGTTTTCAATTTCCAGGGGAACCGCCATAGAGTGGACGGTAATACGAAGATCGCCGAGGGGTAAGTTTATTTCATACCTCAAGGCAAGAAAAATGATCGAAAGGGCTATATTTATCATCCGGTTCGTGTACATGATTTAAATGCAGGCACCGACTCTTCGCCGGTCCCCAAATGTTAATGAATTTCCGATGTATTCCCAGATGAGCTTCCAGGTCTTCCTCCTGAGCGAGAGATAGAGTTTACCATTGATGTGCTGCCAGACACTCAGCCTATATCTATTCCCCCGTACAGAATGGCACCTGCAAAATTGAAGGAACAGCTGAGGGATTTGTTAGAGAAGGGCTTTATTAGGCCCAGTACATCACCTTGGGGAGCGCCGTTATTGTTTGTAAGAAAGAAAGATGGGTCGCTGCGGATGTGTATTGATTACCGGCAGCTGAATAAGGTAACCATAAAGAATAAATACCCCTCCCCAGATTGATGATTTGTTTGATCTTGCGGTGGTGCCGGTGTTTCTCAAGATAGACCTCTCGCGGTCGCTATCACTGTGTGCGGGTACGAGAGGCGATATTCCTAAGACGCATTCAGACCCGATATGGGCATTATGAATTCGTAGTGATGTCTTTTGGGCCGACCAATGCTCCACCGTATTTATGGACCCGATGAATCGGTATTCGACCGTTCTTAGATATGTTCGTGATTGTATTTATCGATGATATTCCGTCTATTCTCGGTCGAAGAAGAGCACGCATCATTTGAGGACGTACTTGGCGTACTCCGCACCAGAAATTGTATGCCAAATTTTCTAAATGTGAATTCCGTTGACTTCGGTGGCATTCTGGGGCATATTATTGGAGCCGATGGCATCCGGCGGATACCCAGAAGATTGAGGCCGTAAAGAATTGGCCTAGACCTACGACACCTACTGAGGTACGTAGTTTTCTGGGACTAGCTGGTTATTACAGGAGATTTGTGGAGAAGTTTGCTTCGATTTCAGCGCCTTTAACAAGGCTAACTCAGAAGGGAGCTAAGTTCCAGTGGACTGATGCTTGTGAACGAAGCTTCCGCTTCGAAAGAGAAGTTGACTACGCCTCCGCTCCGACTCTTCCCGAGGGACCGATGGGTATGTTATTTATTGTGATGCTTCGGTGTTGGATTGGGGTGTGTGTTGACGCAAAGATGGCAGTCATAGCTTATGCCTCCCGGCAGCTCAAAAAGCACGAGAGAAATTATCCCACCCACGATCTGGAGCTAGCCGCGATAATTCATACTTTGAAGATATGGAGACACTATCTATATGGCGTTCATGTTGATATTTATACGATCACAAGAGCCTCCAATATATCTTTAAGCGTATGGAGCCGAATTTGCAGAGGAGGTGGTTAGAATTGCCGAAAGACTACGATGTCCATATTTTATATCATCCGGGAAAGCTAATGTTGTAGCGATGCACTCACCGTAAGTCTATGGGCGGTCTAGCTTGGACAAACGTGCCATCGAAAAAGAAAGAAATGGTTCGTGAGATTCATCGCCTTCTAGTCTTGGAGTCCGCTTGGCCGATTTCGAGATATTGGGGTTTCGTTCGAGGAATTGTCGAATCCTCTATCCCGGAAGAAATAAAGCGACACCAATATGATGACCCTATTCTCGGCACAAAGACAGACACAAACCCCTTGAAAAGGAGAAGACCCCGTTCGAGATTACATCCGATGGAGTATTATTACATAGGGGCAGATTATGTGTACCTGACGTTGCAGGGCTGCGGCGACAGGTTATGGGCGAGGCACATTATGCCCGTTATTCTGTTCATCCAGGGTCGACGAAGATGTATCATGACCTCAGGTGCCTGTACTGGTGGGACGGTATGAAAAAGGACATAGCAGAGTTCGTTGCTCAGTGCCCAAATTGCCAGCAGGTAAAGATCGAGCATCAAAGCCCAAGAAGTGGATTGCACAGGAGATGGAGATTCCGACTTAGAAGTGGGAGATAATTAATATGGACTTCATTTCCACGAGTTTACCTCGCACTCCACGAAGTATGACTCCATATGGGTTATCGTTGATAGGCCGACAAAATCAGCCCATTTCCTTCCAAAATTTTCAGACTACCTATTCACTGTACGAGGATTATGCCGTGTTATATATTAAGGAGATAGTAAGACTTCACGGAGTTCCCATATCTATTATCTCCGATAGATATGCCCGCCACATACACAAGCCCAATTTCGGAGATCATTTTAGGAAGGATTGGGGACCTAGGTGAGTCTCAGTACAGCATTTCATCCTCGGGTGGAAGAGTGTAGTGACGGACGGGTGCCGAGCGCACTATTCGTACGCCGGGAAGATATGTTGCGAAGCCCGTGTTATTGATTTCGCAGGTAGCCGGGATGATCACTTGCCACCGGTTGAGTTTGCTTATAATAATAGCTACCACTCCAAGATCCGATGGCCCCATATGAGGCTCGTATGGCAGAAATGCAGTGTCACCGATTGTCGGTTCGATGTTGGTGAAACTAGATTAATTGGCCCGTATATGATCCAACATAAAGCAGAAACCTGGATAAAGTGAAAGTCATTCGGGAAAGGTTATTAGAATCCCAGTCGACGAAATCATATGCGGGGGCTAGATAATCGCCGTCGACATTTAGAGTTTCGTATTGGTGATTGGGTATTCCCGAAAGTGTCACCTATGAAAGGTGTATATGAGATTCGGCAAGAAAAGGGAAGCTCAGTCCGAGATATATTGGGCCTTATTAGATTATTCGTAAAATAGGTAAGGTTGCCTATGAATTAGATCTACCACCGATTTGGGAGCAGTGCATCCGGTATTCCATGTTGTCTATGCTTCGCAATGCATTGGTGACCCTTCCGTAATATTTCCCACAGACGATATCCAGGTCACAGAGCTATCCTATGAAGAAAGCAACCTATAGCCATATTAGATCGTCAGGTAAGAAGGTTGCGAAATAAAGATGTGGCTTCCGTTAAAGTGTTATGGCGAAACAATAACCGGGAAGAAATGACCTGGGAAGCTGAGGAGAAAATGAAGAAGAAGTACCCTCACTTATTTTCGGTGCCTACAGGTAATTTAAATTCCTTACTTGATTATGTTGATCAATGAATGAACTGTGTGTGATAGCTATAAAAGAAACTCCCCCGAACTGTTTGTAAGACCCGCAGGGTTAGTTTAACATTCGAGGACGAATGTTCTAAAGGGGGGAGGATGTTATATCCCGTATTTTGTACATTGGGACAATCCGGGTTAACCATGATAAGTTAGGGACAAGACCATTCCGGGATACGAAGTCGAGACTTTTGACCTTCGATTTTGTTTTAAGATATAAGTTGTTCATGAATTTGTTGGCATGGAACATTTAGGAAAATTTGGGGCTAAAAGTGAAATATTGAGAAGTTGGAAATTCATGAAAAGTGGCCCATTTGGCCGTGTGGCATGAAATGGTCCCCACACATTTTGTGGCCAAATTTAATTGGTCCAACCCATGTGTGGGCCATGGACACTTGTATAACTCATATAAGTGAACAAAAGATGACTAATAAGTCATCTTCTCATCAATCCACACTTAGAAAAAAAATCAAGAACTTGGAGGAACAAAGCAAGGCCATTCGGCCATGAACCCCAAAAATTGAAGGTCAAGATTAGTCATCAAAAAAATATTCCATCCTAGCAAACCCACTAATTGAAGGGTCCTTGTTAACGTGGAGTTGTTGTTTGAGGCAACAAACCGCTCGTTTTCATCCTTGCTAACCCTAGCCAAGTTGTGAAGTTGAGAAGAAAGGTAAGGTTTAATCTTGTTTTTATATGTTATGGAAGGTTTATGTATGTCGTAGTATGAAAATATGGATGAAATTCATGAAAGAATTGCATGTGGAAGTGAAGCCGTGTGCATGGCTTGTAGCCGTGCATGTGTAGTGTTGTGTAGGTGTAATGGATTAAATTCTATGTAGCATGTTTAGTTGTGTAGTGTGTTGAAATGAATGAAAATCATGAAATTTGGCTGTGGATGTGTTGGCCGAATATGGCTTGTGAGGTGTAGCAAAGAATGAATTAATTCTATTTAGTATTTTGATTGTTGTCGTTATGAATTCTATATTGGCGATAAGAGTTTAATGACTCAAGTTGATATTGTAAGTGTTATGGGCTAATTTGGAGGTTAATGTGCATTTAATGTAATTTCTATATTTATGAGAATGACATTGTTAGAGTGTGGATTGTTGGTGCAAATCATGATTCGGAAGTAAGGAATGTGTTATGGATATGGTTCTCGGGTTTGGGGACATTCTCGGGTGAATTGGAGCATTGTTGGGTTGTTTGAAATATTGTGTGAATCGTTTAAAGTGTTCTTGAATATTGTTTGAATAGTTTCGGATTAGTAATTGAATGTGTGAGCGTTGATGTTGGTTTGAATATAAGTAGTTAAATTGAATATGAAGGAATGTTGTTGAATTATGTGGAAAGAGCTACTAATGTTAGAATGCGTTTTAAATCGATTGTTGATGTTGCTAGAATGATTGTTGGTGTTGTTTTTGTTGATTTGGCCGAGTTGAATTCTCGGGGTTGTTGCATTTACAGGGGAAATGCTGCCCAAATTTTCGTAGAATTAAGTGCTAGTTTGGAAATGAACTCTAAATGCCTATAGTAACGTTGGTATTTAATGATGTTGTGTAGATCTTGGAGAGTCCGAGACATAGGTTTGATTTGGATTAGCTTTGAGAGCGAACGAGGTATGTAAAGCTTAACCCTTCCTTCTTTTGGCATGCCTTAGTTGTAAATAGGCTATGACACGAGCCTCGAGGAAATTCTATTCTTGCGATCCGAGTATGCCTACGACTCTTATTTGCATTTTATCTTTGACATTCGTAATGTGATGAAATAATGGCCCTTATGTCTTTGGAATAATTGGTTTTCAAATGTTGCATAAAAAGTTTTGTTCTTAAAAAGTTCTACATCGAAAAAAGGGCCGTAACTTTCGTAGACAGAACCGGATCGCCTCGATATGTTCGTAGGAGAATTTATGGCATATGATGACTATGTTTTCCATAGGCGGGCCCGGCTCGGGCCGACACTTGAGCCCCATGCATGATTTGTATTTTAAAAGTAAACATTTCGGTATTTTGGATATTGCACTTATTTTACGTATACATTTCGATTATGACTCGGTTCATTTCGTATCTTACGCTTGCATACTCGATACATATTCCGTCCGACCCCGCTCTTCGGGGTCGCGTTTCATGCCGCGGTGCGTACGCACGATTCGGTGATCCGCCGACTAGGATACCTATTCTGCTGTTTGGAGTGCTCCCTTTATTCCGGAGCCTACATTTTGGTATATATGTTCTTCCGTTGCATATGTATTTGCTAATTCAGGGGTACGACGGGGCCCTGTCCCGTCATATGATTCTCGTTGTTCCGTTTAGAGGTCCGTAGACATGTATGTGAGTTATGGTTATTTCTGTTGTGTGTGTCCGTATGTTATATGTTCTAGGCGATCCCATTCGCCGTGGCAGCCTTGTCGGCTTGCATTTGTATATATTTTGGGTCGTTGCGCCATATGATATCCTTGCCGGCTTCTGATATATATATGTGTTTGTGTTTGAGACAGTTTGAGACAGCGTCTGATATTTGTATACGTATAAGCCATCTGTATGTGATTCGGATTAATGAATGTGTTTGGGTGCCCAACTCGGGCACTAGTCACGGCCTACGGGATTGGGTCGTGACTGTTTATTCTACTCCTTTTGGCTTGAGAATTGGTTTTTCATTGTTGATAATTGGTGAATTATTCTGAAAGTGGATTATTTGAGGATCTTATTTGTGATCCATGTTTGTTGTGTCTGTCTGCCTATTTAATTTATTTTATGTATGTATGCATGATACTAATCTTAGTCGGCATATGATACCTACCAGTACGTGTTGTTTGTACTGACCTACACTTGCTGCACTTTTTTGTGAGTGCAGATTTTGAGCCAAAGACGTCTTCCAGACCTCACATCTAGTTGAGGCTACCCATTACCAAGATCAGAGGGTGAGCTCCTATCCGTGCCATGCGGCCTGAAGATCTTTCTTTATTTCAGATGTCTATTTTCATCCCAGACATTATGTTTATTTTTAGACAGTATCTCTTTTTTTAGACATTGTTGGTTAGAGTCTTTATACGGTGACTTTCAGATTTTGGGGATGCAATAGCTAGATTTCCGAACTTGCTATTTTATTTATTTTAGTGTCAGACATTTTATTCCATTATTCGTGAGCAATTTTTTTTATTGGTTTAAGTATTTGAAACTGGCTTAATATTGGGTTAAGCGATTGGTTCTCCCACTATAGGACTAGTGTGGGTGTCACTCACAACTGTTGGGACGTGACAACGAGCACCGGTGCCACACCTAGATAGATAAGTATTATCTCAGCGGTGCAAATAGTCTAATATTTTAATCACCAGCAACCAGAAGAGCCCCAAACAAGTATATAGATAATCAGGCCTACGAGGCCTCAACTATAAAACACATTACTTACACAACACTACTACCCACAGGTGTATATTAGTCTACAAAAGCCTCTAAGAGTGTTTGACCAAACAACTTGGTCGAGACAGGGCCTCGGCCTACCCAACTAAATCACAAGTGACTCGACTCGGCTACTCTAGGAGGAAGTGGAGCTCACCAAAATTCTGCTGATCAACTGGAGCATCTACTCACACAACCGTCAGCTGCAAACCAGGACCTGTAGCGTGACATGCAGCACCCCTGGCAAAAGGGGCGTTAGTACGAAACAATGTACCGAGTATGTAAGGCAGATAATCTATTACACCTTGGAAAATTTTGCAGCGTTTACATTACAAGTAATCTAGAGCAAGCCCAAAGGTAACATGAAGCCCTTGCAAAGTTAAGGAAGGAATCTAACAATATTAAGTATGTACCTTAAGGTTTCGGAGTTAGATAAATCGGCGGAAGCAAGTTAGTTGAAGGTTAGAATTGGTGACATGTTTTGGGAAGATTTTGCATCATTTGTGCTATACATTGGTTAGCATTAGCTTGATATGGATTTATAGGGCTCCTTATATGGTTAATGAAGGTTTACAAAGTTTCAAGAAGGTATCATAAGGATTGGAGGTCAAAAGAAGTGAAAAGAACGCATTTTGGCGAAAATTGGAGTTTGTGGGCAGTTTGCGGCCGCACACTGAATTTTAGGTGCAGCATACTGGCCGAAAACTTTCCATTTTGGCTGAGCATACTGCCCAGCACCACTCCCATGTTGTGGAGGGAGTATGCGGCCGCATATTGAGTTTGCGGTGCTGCATCCTCCCCGCAACACGGGGCGGTGGGGCGGTTTTCAGCCCTTTTTAATATCCAAAAGATCCCATTTTTCATATCCACTTTCCACACTTCTCTCCCCATATTATTAGAGTGTTATTGAAGGTTCTCTAACATTCCAAAACCTTCCACACCATCAAAAGAGAAGATCAAACTCCAAAACCCCAAGCTAACTCATGGAAGATGATTGTTCTTGCTTCTATTTGAGATTGTGGTGAATTTGGTCTTGGAAGAAGTTGAGTGAGGTGAAGTTCTTCTAGTAAGAGGTATGTTATTCATATTATTTCTTATGATTGAGTTGACGTAAAGGTTTAACAAGTCTTGTAAAGGAAAAGAATCATAGTGGAGAAGTCACAAGGTATTAAATTGAAGTTGATGGCTATGAGTTGAATGTGAAAGGGAATTTTGGATTAATTTAAGTTTAGTTTGAATAAAATCTTTTGATTATGGTATTTTTGATGTTGTTATTATTGATTGGGAGTTGTTTTGGAATTTGGTGGAAGTAGATAAAATGAGGGAAGTGCTGCCCAAATTCCGCTAGCTCACTAATTACTCTAGTTTGAACTTATGAGTGTTTTCAAGACTTAACTCTAGTATGAATCCTCTTGAATTTAGCTTTGCAAGTTTGGGAGGAAAATTTATAAGTAGTTAAGGAGACGAAAAGGTATGTTAAGGCTAACCCTTTCCTTCTTATGTCATGATCACTTAATACGAACATATATACAAAGGTCCTCCATGATGACTTCATTTCTAGAAATACTAAAGCTTATTGTTCTTGATGTTCTTATGATATTATTGAACTTTGTTTCATGATTATTGATATAGTTCATTATTGTTGATCTCATCTTATGGTAATTGTTCCTTCAAGGTGGGATATAGCGATGATGATGATTCCATAATGGCAATCGGAGGTTTACTGACCTTACGTCACTCTGATAGAGTTATAGGTTTCATTTGGGCTCTCATGCATTCTTTTTATATATATATATATATAGATATATATATATATATATATATATATATATATATATATATATAGCTATTTTCTCACATCGAACCGCGCTATAATCGGTCCGGTACGGCACGTAGATGTGCATACCACTACAGTGGGTATGTTATGATGTTACCCCGGATGCGAGATGCCTCGAATGCGGGATGATGATGATATGATGATAACACTGAGCCTATATGGACATGTATGGTATTATATATGTATGTATGAAAGTGTTTTTTTAAAAGCTAAGCATGCATGACATCCCCTTAAGAGGCATCAGAGGTACAGATTGAGCTCTTTATCTTATGTTATCTTCATACTTTCATTATTTTATTACTCATGCCTTACATACTTGGTACATTATCCGTACTGACATCATATTATTTGTGGACGTTGCGTTCATGCCCGCAGGTAGACAGGGAGATAGACCAGACCCCTAGGCTACTTCATCAGCGGTTGTACAGGAGTGCTCCATTTGTTTCAGAGCTGCGGTTCAGCTGGTATTATTCTTTTATGTACATATATAGACATGGCGGCATCCTGTCCCGTCTTTATAACGTTATGCACTCTATGTAGAGGCTCGTGGACAGATGTATATAGTTATATGTTCCATAACCTCATCAGTTAATATTCTTATATATAATTTTCGGCAGTCTTTTCGGCTTGCACATATGGGCATAGTTGATGATGATTATATAGATGTACATATATCTCTTGGACTCGTGTCTCTTACCGATTATGATAGTTATGAGTTATTTTTGTGGTCCACCGAAATATGATTATGAGAAGTATGTCAAGGGGTGCTCGATAGGTTAGCTCCGGGTGCCGTCATGGCCCTCTGGTTGGGTCGTTACAAAAGTGGTATTAGAGCAGTTCGTCCTAGGGTGTGTCTACGAGCCATGTCTAGTAGAGTCTTTTTTATGGGTGTGAAGCCCGCCACACTTATAAATAGGAGGCTTTGGGGCATTTAGGAATGATCGACCTTTCTTTCTTATCCTACATTGTGCGATAGAGCCATATTATAAGGATTCCCTTTTTCTTGACCGTGTGTTATGATTTCAGCGACCTGTGAAGAGAAAAGCTACAGCGGCTCAGAAGGGCAAGTCAGTGGCAGGTAGGAGAACTGGACGGGTACCGCTTACAGACGTAGAGGAGGGCGAGTCCTAGAACGAGATTTCATCTCTGTCCTCCCACACTCCGTCCGCTTCAGAGGAGCATAGAAGAGCTCCAGCTCCAACATCCCCAGTTCCTCCACCGGATGCCTCAAGCCAAGAGATGAGAGTGGCTATTCAGTTATTGACCTAGTTAGTAGCCGCTCAGGCTCAACAACAGGGTGCGGGTCATGGTGTAGGGCTGTTAGTGCCAGAATTTGTGATTTCATTAATTTAGACCCTCCAGAATTCTTTGGGTCAAAACCAGACGAGGACCTATAGAACTTTATAGATGGGATGTTGAGGACCTTGCAGGTAATACATGCTTCAGATGTTGAGTCGGTAGAGTTGGCCTCTTATAGATTACGGGATATGGTACGTTCATTGGTATAATACCTGGATGTCTTCGAGAGGGGCTAACATACCCCTACCTGTGTGGCAAGAGTTTGTAAATGCTTTCCTTCGATATTATTTGCCGCCAGAAATTCGACGGGCCATAGCTAATAGTTTCCTGAACCTTAGACAGGGGAACATGAGTGCTCGGGAGTATATCCTTCGTTTTAATTCATTGGCTAGGTATGCTCTAGCTATGGTAGCTAATATGGGAGATCGTGTTCACCAGTTTGTGAGTGGATTGGGATCCCATTTGATTGATGATTATTTGACAGCCTCACTTCAGGAAAGTATGGATATTTCTCGTAGTCAGACTCACGCCCAGAATCTTGAGGAGCATCAACAGCAGTGGAGGGTCGAGCGTGAGCATGATAGGGGTTATAGTAAGAGAGCTAGATCCTCAGGTGCTGTTAGTGATTTCAGAGGGGGTCAGAGTGTTACACCTTGAAAATTTTGCGACGTTTACCTTATGAGTGCACCAACGCAATCCTAATAGGACATGAAGCCCTCATAAGGTTAGAAGAGTATTTGGTAATGTTAAGTGTATACCTTAAGGTTTCAGAGTTATATGAAGCGGTGGAAGTAAGTTGTAGGAGAAATTGGAGTTAGAGTCATGTTTAGGAAGATTATGTAGCATTTGAGTTATGCATTGCTTAGCATGACCTTGAGGGGAAGCTATAAGGCTCCTTAGATGGTTAATGAAGTTTTATATAAATGCCAAGAAGGTTCCATAAGGATTGGAGGTCAAACGAATCGAAAGGGACGCGATTTCGTGAAATCAGAGAAATTGGGGCAGTATGCGGTCGCATACTGGCCGCCAACCCTCCATTTTGGGTGAAATCACTGGCCAAAATCACCCCCAAGTGGTGGAGGGAGTATGCGGCCGCATACTCAGTGTGCTAGGTTGCATAATCACCGTCAATTGGAGCAGGGTTCGAAATTGCCAACTTTTTAAATCCCAAGAGACCCCAATTTCATTCCAACTTCCCGTATTTATTTCCCTACACTTCTAGAGGCTTCCTAAGAGTTCTTGAAGGTTTTCCATCACTCCACACCTTTCCATATCACCAAGAGAGAGGATCAAACATCAAGATGTCACACCCTAGTTTCCGATAGGGCGTGATGGGCACCCGACCCTTACTTAGGGCCGAGCGAACCCGCTGACTCTCGCGATACTCATAATCATACTGGGCCCTTAAATCATAACATAAGTACATAATGAAAATCTTTCGGGAAACAAACATGCTTTGCGTTCTTTCTCAAATCAAATAAATTCTGCAATCATATGACATCTGAAATATAATGCATAGATATAACGTGCCCCGGCCCTCTAGCGAGGGACGCGGTAAGTAAAATCATCATATACATGTACATATATATACCGTACCCGGCCCTCTAGTGAGGGACTCGGTGAAGTAATCATCATATCATCAGGCCATCATATGCATCATGTCATCATATATACATATATACCGTACCCGGCCCTCTAGTGAGGGACTCGGTGAATAGAATCATCATATGCCATCCTGGCCGCCATCCCCACATCATCACATCATATCATCATATATATATATACCGTACCCGACCCTCTAGTGAGGGACTCGGTGAGCAATGCAATGAAACTGTGCACGAATACGTACCCGGCCCGGGACTCGGTGAAAGACATATTGAGGCTTGCACGAGCAGAGTAGTGAGAAACCATATGCACACACATCATCATTACAGACTCAATGGATAAGTAAGTAGTCGGCGCTCGAGAGTCAAAACGGAAATCATGTTAAGCTCTTTCAAAAACGAGTCGTTAGGACTATACAAAGGTAAATCTCGGGAACCACGGATATGTATCAAACCAATCCGGGCCCGCCCATGAAAGTTTAAGTCATTATACGTTATAGAATCATTTACGAGCATATCAAGGCAATCCGGTTCTGTCTATGAAAGTTACGGACAATTTTTAGACATAGGATCTTTTAAGAACAAAAATCTTTATGCAACCTTTAAAATCCAATCACACAAATGACATAAAAACCATAGTTCTAGTACACTAAGAATTCCATCATTAAGAGATGAATAAGAATCATAAGCATGCTCGGATCATGAGAGTGGAGTTACCCCGAGGCTCGTATCATAGCCTACTTACCACTAAGACATGCCAAAAGGAAGAAGGGATAAGCTTCACATACCTTGTCCGCTTTCTAAGCTATTCTGAACTTAAGTCTCGGCTTCTCCAAGAGCTACAATAACATCATTAAACACCAAACATTAGCTTTAAGTACTTAAGGATTCAATCCCAAGCCATCACTTTATTTACAGAAATTTGGGCAGCATTTTCTCTATAAGTTCAACAACCCTGAGAATTCAACTCGGCCAATATTATCAACAACAATACCAACAACCATTCCAACAACATCAATAATGAATTCAAAACGCATTCTAACATTAGTAACTCTTTTCTATACAATTCGACGATATTTCATTTTCATTCAAATCAACCGCATACATTCAAGCCAACATCAGTGCTCGCATATTCAAAGACTAACCCAAGATCATTCAACAAGATTCAAGAACACTTCGTACTAGCCACAAAATATTCAAATCAGCCCATCCACTAAATAGTGCAACCCGAAACCTTCCAAGTTCAAGAAAACAACAACACATTTCTTTCTTCCAAATTCATATACTATATCAACAACCACACATTACAATATCATTCATGTAAATGCAAGAAACTATATTACGAATATACTAACTTCTACATTGGCTCACAAACGGCTCCAACTTCAACTTGTACCATCCAATACCTTCATTTTCATCACAAAATCCACAACACAACAATCAAAATACTAAATAAAATTAATTCTTCACTCCTACACCATACAACATATACACGGCCACAACACACACGGCTACAACTTCCACACCATAATTTCATGAATTTCATTCATTTCCACACTCCACAACATACACAAACCATACATAACATATGAGAGTAAAGATTGAACCTTACCTTCTTCACCCCACTTCTTCTCTCGGCTAGGCTTTGTACATGGCAACAACGAATGATTTACTTGCTCCAACAACTACTCCACGTTGTAGAGGACCTTCCAATTAGTAGAGGAACTAGAAGAAAATAATTTTCCTTGATCAATTTTCCAAGGCCTTATTCGGGTAGGGCCATGGCCGAATGGCTCCCTTAGCTTTTCTCCAAGTTTCTTGAAATTTCTAAGGGGTGCAAAATGATGAAGATGATTTAATTGTCATCTTTTCCACCATATATAATTAACACATGTGGCCCTATGGCCCACATCCTCTTGGCCGGCCACTTAGGCCCTTCATGAAATGTTATTTTCACTTCTAGCCCCTACAAATATAAAGTAGTCACATGCACCCTTCATAGCTTGAACTAATCAAATTTGGCCAACCAAGGGGGGGGGGGGAGAGGGCCCCACATCACACGGCCAACTTAGGCCATTTCATGAAAAATAATCAACTTCCCATAATTCACTTTTAACCCCAAATTTTCCTTAATATTCCATACCAATAAAATCACAAGCAACTTATGCCTTAAAATAAAATCGGAGGTCAAAAGTCTCTACCTCGTATCCCGGAATAGTATTGTCCTTAACTTATCATGGTTAGCTCGGATTATCCCAATGTACAAAATACGGGATATAACATCCTTCCCCCTTTTAGAACATTCGTCCTCGAATGTTCAGCTAGTCGCATAAGGTCTTATAAGGATCTCGGGGGGATTTCTTTTATTACCATAGCATGCAATCTCATCTACCAATCATATTTCTTCTTCATCTCCTCTTCAACTTCGCAAGCCATCTCCTTCCTGTTATTATTCCGCCACGGTATCTTAACTAAAGCCACGTCTTTGGTACGCAACATTCTTACCTTACGAACAATGTAATAAGGTTCAATATATCTCGGGTTAAACTTCTCCTTCTTGTCGAATCTCATTACTCTTCTATGGGTGATATCTTTAAGCATACCCACTCGCCAATTTGGAATTCTAAGTGTCGACGCCGATCGTCGTCATATGATTTCTGTCGTCGCTGGGCTGCTAATAGCCGTTCCCTGCTTTAATTATCATCAGTTGATACAATTCTGAAAGAATTGGCATATAGATTTATCCTCTTTTAGTAACCAGTTAGTTCTGATCACCTTGCTTAAATCGTCTTATAATCTTCCTTTACTCAACTCATAACATTCTAGGCATATTATCTCGTGTCGTCCCTTTATCCTTGATTCAAACCCTTTTATTATCTCTTTACCCAGATCTTGCTCTCAACTTTTCTGTCACACCTTATGTTGCAATTCCTACAAAAATATGCGAAGGTGCTCAATCTAGCCCAAAATACCTTAGCGTGGCTTCACTAATTCTCATGTCTTATTGTCTTCGCCTCTCTTGTCTTACAACCGGTGTCGGAATGGATCTTTGGTCCTCCCACAGCCATGTCCTGTTTGGCCTCAGTACTAACTCCATTTCGGTAATTTATCTTAAACCACCTTTACACCTTTCCTTAATGCACCCAAAATCTCGTAACCATATGGTTATTACTGGATCCAAACTTTCCTCACTAAGTGTTCACTCACTTGGTCTCGTTCTTAGCATACAAATATTCGTAGGTGGCATAACTATTCTTGTACAACTTGTATAAACTATATCCAATCTTAGTCATAGCCTTTCATTCTCCTGGTTCATTCTGCTTTCGTATTCCTTCCGTATTAACATTCGCGGTAGCCTATCCTGTCATACTCTTATCCCTTCCTTTATTCACTCTTTCTATGCTCTCACTTTCTACTATAGGAGGTTTCCTATGTTTCTCCCTTACTACTCATAGGTCGCAGTATCGTTAGCGAACAACCCTCTGGTCCACATCTAATCCTCTAATCCAGCATAGCAGTGTTGCCTTTCATAATATCTCTGTAAGTTACTCGTCTGCGTCCTCTTATCGTATTCTCCTTTAGGCCTCCACTTTCCAATGTCATATCATTCAAGGTCTCTACAATTAATTCTCAGTACTATCCCAATTATCATCCTGACTTCTGCCCCTTTATTACTGGCTTAGATCTTTACTAACTTGTACCAGCAAGGAATCTTACCTGTAGCCCAAGCATCCGTATTCAAGATATTGTAGTGCCGATTGTCTTTATCTTACACTTGCATCTCTCGCACCCGCTTCCCCCCTTTAGGGGTGTACTTATACTATTACCCGATTACACTTTTCCCTATGTCCGTATTTCCAATCTCAATTAGGCGGTACTTTATTTCGACGTTTTGATTCCTTTGCCTTCCATTTACTCACTTTCTTTCTTTTCCAAATATCATTGTGTTAGAACCTTCCAAGCTTAACCTGTAGTGAAAACAACATCAACTTGCCTTGTAACATTTGTGCCATTTATATTTTTCCCCACTTGAACCTCGTTGCCCTGTCCGATTAATGCCTTCCATATACCGCCACGTTGGTTGCCGGAATACACATATCCGCTGATATAGCCATGTACGGGATATCATGTGCACCTATATATATACATAGTTACCAGCATCTCGTTCACAAAATATTCCCAAACGCTACTCAAACTCACCCTAATTCTAAAACTGTGATGCACTCTCTTTCTCTTCACCGGTCTAATCCGCCCCGTTCTACGCGACCTCTTAAGGTTTCTGCCCACTCCGCAGACCCTAATTTTTCCTTAGATTACTCTAGCTTCTCATTTACTTCTTGCGTCTGAATTTATAGAACTTTCAGAAAACTTCCCAGGGGGTCACCCATCTCGCTTCAGCATGCTTAACTTTGGAACTCTGATGAAACACGATGCTTTAATGCCGGTATGATCGCGTCCACCTTACCGCATGACCTCCGTCACATAATCTGGAGTAAATTGAAGTCTTATCAGATCTCGAAACATTCCCATAACACATCTTCCTCCGAATTAAAAAGGGTCTCTTACTCTTCTAACTCCACAATTACTATTTTAGCCCTTTTTCAATCCTCAATATTCATCTTTCACCTGTGTGCATGTCTAGTTTCCGTCCCAGATTTCCAGATTCCCAATGGTAGCGACTGCACCTTCGTCGTCGTTACTTGTAAGTACTCGGTTATCGGCCTTTGGATTTCTACTCTCATTTTTCCTCGTTCCTCATCCTTCCTATAACTGAGTGTTTCACATTCCCGCCACTTATGGTACTCGTATCCTAGGCTACACATGTCATGGTCTATTACTACACTGTTACCTCGCTCCCTTCTTGTTATATCCCGTATTTTGTACAATGGGATATTCCGAGTAAGTTGCGGAAAGTTAAGGACAAGGTTATATTTTTTTTGATTTTGTTAAGAATGCACAAGTTGCTTGTAAGTATTATTGGCATGGAATATTAAGGGCAAACCCGAAATTTAGAAATTTTTATTATTCATGACTTCTTGGAGAAGCCACAAGTGGCCGTGGGCCCCACCCATATTTTGGCCAATTGTTTTAGGCCATAAAGGGGGCCATGTGTTCACTTCATATTTATAGGGGGCATGTATATGTTTATGTATAATTCATGACCATGCAAGACATATTCATCATCCTAGAAAATTCTAGAAAAATTGGGAAAAAAAAAGAAAAAGAAAAAGAGGGAGCATGACCGGCCATGTGCATATATTTATGCATATATATATAGGCCAAGGGTGACAAGGCAAGATGATTATTCATCATTTTCCACCTTAGAAATTTCAAGAAAGATGGAGAAAAAGAGAGGAGAGGGAGTTCAGCCATGGGCTGGCCGAACTTGGTCCATGGCAATTGAAAGAAAAAAAATTATTTTCTCCTTGTCTCTCTACTAATTGGAAGGCCCTCGTTAACGTGGAGTAGTTGGTGGAATAAGAAAATCGTTCGTTCTTACGAAACAAGTTCTAGCCGAGTGGAGAAGTTGATTGGAAAAGGTGAGGTTTAACTTCCTTTACATGTTTTATAGATGGTTGTGTGTGTTGTGGTATGTTGAGATGAATGAAGTTCATGAAGTTATGGTGTGTTGTGTGTGGCCGTGTGTATGTGATGTTATATAGGAGTAAGGAATTACCTTACTTAGCATGTTTAGATTGTTGTATTATGGATAGTTGTGCATGTTGTAATGTGAAGGAATGGATAAAATTCATGAAATCATGGATGTGGGGGCTTGGCCGAATAGGTGTATGTTGTGTAGGAATGGTGAGTTAAATTTACTTGGTGTTGTAGTTGTTGTGGTTAGGGAATATGTGATGAAAATGAAGGTTTGATGACTCAAATTGAAGTGGTAATTGGTTATGGGCTGATTTAGAACCTAAAGTGATTCTAATATAGTTTCTTGAATTTGTGGAAATAATGTTGTAAATGTGTGGATTATTGGTGTCATTGATGAATTTGGAAGAAAGAAATGTATTATTGTTGCCCCTATGGAAATTGGTGGTTTCGGGTTCCATGGCATATTGTTTGGAATGTTCTTAAAATCTTGTTTGAATGGTTGCGCGTTAGTAATTGAATATGTGAGCATTGGTATTGGCTTGATCGTATGTAGTTTGTTTGAATATAAATGAAATGTTGTCGAATTGTGTAGAAAGGAATTATTAACGTTAGAATGCGTTTTGAATCACTTATGGATGTTGGTTAGTATGATTGTTGGTATGGTTGTTGCCGATTTGGCCGAGTTGAATTCTCGGGGTTGTTGGATTTATAGGGGAGATGCTGCCCAAATTTCTGTAAATAAGTGATGACTTGGAATTGAATTCTTAAGAGTTTATGACTAATGGTTGATGCCTAATGACGTTGTGTAGATCGTGAGAAGCCGAGGCTTAAGCTTGACTAGCGTAGGAAGCAAACGAGGTATGTAAAGCTCAACCTTTCTTTCTTTGGCATGTCTTAGTTAAAAGTAAGTTATGACACGAGCCTCGAGGTAACTCTATTCTTGCGATCCGAGCATGTCTATGATTCTTAGTTGTTTCTTGATATTCGTATTCTTAATGTAGTCGAATTATGGTTCTTATGTTTTTGTATGACTAAATTTCAAAAGTTGCATAAAAGTTTTGTTTTCAAAAGAGTTTTGTTTTTTAAATGATCCCGTAACTACAAACGATCGTAACTTTCACAGAAGGGCTCGGATTGCTTCGATATGATTGTAGAAAGTCCTTAAGTGAGTAATGTCCGTAACTTTCCGAGGCGGGCTCGGATTGGCTTGATATGTGACTATGATCCCTACGATTCCTTAGTATGTTTATGATGTTTGATATGTTTCCGAGTAGTGTCCGAAAGATACTTGATATAACTACTGTCCCGATTTTCAAATGACGATTCGTTTAGCTTACTTCATTGAGTCTCTCGAAAATGATTTATGTGCATATGGTTTCTCATTTACTACTGCAGCGTGCAAGCTCGATATGTCTTTCACCGAGTCTGGGCGGGTACGTATTCGTGCACATTCCTTTGCATTGTTCACCGGAGTCCCTCACTAGAGGGCCGGGTACGGTATTTATATATATATGATGATATGATGATGTAGGGATGGTGGCCAGGATGGCATATGATGATTCTGTTCACCGAGTCCCTCGCTAGAGGGCCGGGTACGGTATATATATATATATATATATATATATATATATATATATATATATATATATATATATATATATATATGTATATATGCATGCATACATGATTATGATATGATTTTACTCGCCGAGTCCCTCACTAGAGGGCCGAGTATGGTATATATGTACGATGATATGATGAAATGATTATGATATGATTTTTACTTACCGATATATGTATATGCATGATAAATGTTTTAAAGGCAAGTCTTATGATTTTTACGGTCATTGTACACGTTTTTTCGTAATTCCCTACTTTGATTATGACCACATTTTACGTACTCCATGCTTTACATACTCGGTACATATTCCGTCCGACCACCTTTCTTCGGGGCTGCGTTTCACCGCGCGGTACACCCGGATGAGCCGAAGATATTAGTAGAAGATTTTCCGAGTTTGGATTAGCGGGCTCCATTTCCTCCGGAGTGCTGCCGAGTCAGAGTATTATGTTATGACAGTCTGTTCTATGTTAGAGACTTTGCAGACAGGGTCGTGTATAGTACATGTCGGTTGTGTAAGCGACTCCATAAGCCGGTGTATAGTTATGTAATATGCTACAGTTTTCTTACAATTTCCGATTTTATTTGAGTTCAGGAAGAACAAAAGCATGTTTTGTAAAGTTTTCGTTATGTTTTCATTGTACGATTTAAGGGCCCAGCCCAGTATGATTGTGAGTGTCACGAGAGTTAGCGGGTTCGCTCAGCCCTAGGTAAGGGTCGGGTGCCCATCACACCCTATCGGATTGAGGGTGTGACACTTCTTATTTCCTTCTTCCATTTACCCTTTCTTTCTTACACTCGCTATCATTTCCGTTATTATATAACCCTTATTCCGAACTGCTCCTACAGAACTTGATAAGCCTTCCTTATTCGTTCTATACCTCGCTTTTCCGTTTCACACTTGCCTTTATAGTCGGGCTACATAGATCACATCATAGCTTTTGGCCACTTCCTCACTAGGCCTTACTTATTTTCATAACGATCCTCATTATTTTCACATTACATCTTATTCGTAATCAATCCTATAATGTAACACTTCTTAACCCTTTACCTTCTCTGATCGACTTTATCCTTAATGTTTCACAGCTGTCTTATCGATACATCCATATCCATCACAATCCTCTTCCTCTATACCTTTGTCTCAATCATACTATTACTTCTTTTAACTATAAGCGCATCATATTTTTCTCCTGCTTATCGATTCAGTCGGTAACTTAAATAACTCTCTATCAGGGTTTGCCAGCCTTTTCTAAATCGTCTCTTAGTATCACAAGCCCTTTCCAATTCCTTTTATCATATCGATATCGACCTTCTAATTATTACCCTCAATTCAGCAATTAGCTTATTTCTAGAGGTCAGCCATACTCGTAGCTTAGCCAGATCTCACCATTACTATCGGCACGACCTTTCAAGCCGTATTACAAACATATATCCTATTCTCTTTTTATTTCTGGGAAAATTTCGGCAGAGTTTCCTCTATATTTCTTACTATCTCAAAACCTACACGCAGGAAATACCAACAGTGCCTCACAGGGCCAACATATATAGGTATATATCATATTATATCACAGCCACACAGGGCTCCCAATATCAACAGCAGTACGAAAATAATGAACATACCTCGTATGCCCAACTTAAAGCACTGTTACACTTTCTTGTTTACTTTCCCTTTTAATCTTCAGCTTGTATTTCAATCGTACTTCAATATCTCACCCGACATATATCTTTCATACCTTTGCTTACCCGCGTGCTTTGCAACTTCCAATATCGTCAGTCACTTCCTTCTGTCGGTGTCATTCTTCTGCTGCAATCAAAAGTAAGGGTAAGGAATCTCATTTCCTATGACTTGGCTCTATGGCACGATCTAAGACGTGAAAGAAGAGTAACCACCCTAGATGCCCCGTAGCCTCGTGTTTATAAATGTGGCGCGCTTCACACCATAAACAAGACTCTACCGGACACGACTTTGCAGACAACCCCTAGGACGAACCGCTAATACCAATTTGTCACACCTTTAGTTTTCGATAGGGCGTGATGGGCACCGACCCTTGCCCAGGCCGAGCGAACCCGTGACTCTTGCGATACTCATAATCATACTTGGGCCCTTAAATCATAACATAAGTACATAATGAAAATCTTTCGGGAA
>NW_026715711.1:0-19704 GCF_029784015.1 Lycium ferocissimum | reverse complement strand
ATTCAAGGACATTTCAAACAAGTTGCACAATATTTCGACAATCCAACAATCGCTCCAATTTTCCCCGAAAACAGCCCCCAAACTACAACATAAGGATGCCCGAAATTCTATCGAACACCTACAATACACCAAGCAGCCCACATACACTTCTTATACATTATTTCAAGCAATATTTCCAGCAAATTTCAGTGAAGTACTACAGCAGTTACACGAAAATTTCATCATCTATTTATATGCAAGTAAGCTACATTATTACCACACTAATTCTCACAACAACCCACAACCAATTTAACTCCAACTCTAACTATTACATTCCTTCATTCTCATCACATAATCCATGATATCAACAACCAAACTATTGATTCAAATCAGTCCACCATTTTGAATAAAACAGCCCCTACGGCTTTACAACATTTCAACAACATTCCAACATTCGTACAATTCATGTTTCAACATCAAGATACATAATTTCATGATTTTCTTTCATTTATGCTCACCATAACATGTTCAAACCATCCACAACACAAGCAAATTCGTCCTAAGACATATAGAAAAATAATCAACTCTTACCTTAGCAAGTTGGCTCTTCCACTTAGCTAGAATTTGTGAAATGAACTAATACTTGTTCTTGTTGCTCCAAATGACTTCTCCATGTTATTATTATCACCTTCATAAGGGATGAAATAACTAGAAAATCTGATTTTTAGATCAACAAATTTGAGCTCCAATTTTTCTAGCCATGGCCGAATGCCATGGCTTATGCTTTCTCTCTCTCTAGCTTGCATATCAACGTTTCCTTCACGTATACACCATATTAAACCTCTAATACAAATTAATAACATGAGTAGGAGGTTGAAATTACCTTTAACAATCAGAATCTTCAAGAATATTGTTCCTCTTTCCAGTGCTTGCTTAACAACACAAAGAAAACTTAGGCTACAACTCTCTTTAACTAATATCATGTCAAGGGTCTAGGATTTAGCTTATATGATGGCTCAATTAGAAAGGGGGTTTAGGAGAGAAAATAAGGGTCCTTGGATCTGTTTTTGGTCGTGTTAGGTGATATAGGGAGAAGTGGTGACTTATATATTAAGTTTAATGGGCCTCATGGGCCGAAATATGAGTGTTTGGATCGGGTCTCCAGTTTCTGCCCCGCCAGCCCAACTTGCATCGTCCATATCTCCTTATTCCGATATCATTTTGACGAGCAGTTTGTTGCGTTGAAAACTAGACTCGATGAACTTCATTTTAGGCTTTTGAAACACCTTAAAACTCCTCATATACTAGGAGGTATGCCTCCAACAATATGGGCTAAAAATCTGGTCCGAGATTTTTTTCTGAAGTTGTTCCGATTCATTTCGTTCGATTCGTTTAACTTATAATCCTTTTCCAACCCTCATGTAACCTCTTATACATTCATATACATAATCATATACATACATAACAATCCATACACATCTCGAAGGGTCCGGAGAATCACAATAACCTTAAACGTAACTAGAGAACTTACGAAGCTTCGACAAAACTCCAATCGCAAAAATATATTCATATCTTTTGTCCATCTTCTATATCATTACCAATAATCTCAAATACTTTAAAAGGTCACTCACATTACCTCATATACATACTCATAACGCTATTTCAAATCCTTTAGGTTACCATGTCACCTCGGGATACTTAAGGCAACGATATTCTTACTACTCGATTAACTTTCCTTGAACCTTCTTAACTCATTCTTTCTCGTCTTAATTCAAGTAGCACAGATTATTATGGAGTGTAACACTTTTCTCTTTGGCGGCATCTCTGAAATCATAATGCACAATTAAGGAGGAGAAAACATTATAACATGGCTCTATGGCACGATCTAATAAGAAGAAGAATGGTCATTTTTTCTAGATGCCCCGCAGCCTCTTGTTTATAAGTGCGGCGTGCTTCATACTCATAAACAAGACTCTACTGGACATGGCTCTTAGACACACCCTATGTCACGACCCAACCCCGTAGGCCGTGACTAGTGCCCGAGCTGGGCACCCATACGCGCTCGTTAACCAGAGTCGGCATACAAACGACTCATACGTAAATAAATATCAGACGTGGCTCCAACTGACGCATACAAACATATATACTGCACAGAAGCCGGAAAGGCTGTCATAATATACATAACGTATCAAAGCATACATACACGTAGCCTACAAGGCTGCCACGGCGGATGGGCCGCCCAAACACAGCTCACACAACGCATCCGAACAAAAACTATACATAACCCACATCTATGTCTACAGACCTCTAATACGAGAACAACGAGAATCGGATAACGGGACGAGTGGCCCCGCCGTACCCCCGAATAAACATAATCATATACATCGGAAGAGTATGTACCCAAAATATTGGCTCCGAACAAAGGGAGCACTCGAACGACGGAGAATGGAAATCCTACGCGGTGGATCACCAAAACGCGTATCCGTACCGCGGGCATGAAACGCGACCCCAGAAGAAAGGGGTCGATGCGAATATATCGAGTATGCAAAGCGGTAGTACGAAACGAAGTCATAACCGAAGTAAGGTGTATGAACGTGAGCATAATAACCCAAATACCAAAGTACTTATATCCGAAATACAAATCATACATAAGCGGTCACCGAGACAAATATAACCATCAGAATGCCCAAAATGCTTAGCTTTATTTTGAAAAACACTTCTGTCTCACATATACAGAAAATAGAACATATCATATAAACTGACGTTAACCGAATGCCGAGGAACGTACGGCTCGATCCATAAATAAAATAATAATGCCGAGGAACGTACGGCCCGATCCATATATCATATAATAATGCCGAGGAACGTACGGCCCGATGCATATATAATATAATAATGCCGAGTAACGTACGGCCCGATCCATATATAATGTAATAATCATATATCATATCGTATCAGATTATCATATCATCAAACATCATATCACATATCACATACGGTCCGCAATGGGACCCGGCGAACAGAACGTGGTAGCCACTCCATCTGGGCGCCACAACACATCATACTTCGGAATATTGTATACCTCCGAACACATCATACTCCGTATCACATCATATATCATATCACATCATACTTCGGAAATCACATCATACTTCGGAATATAACATAGTGCGCACGAACATAACGTTTCCGTAGATCCGCGAAAGAAGTAATAACGGAATGCATGAGAAGCGAGAATCGTAGGAAATCATATGCAATGCCAAACATTCACACCAAAGACCCAATAGAGTAATCAAACGGATCGTTGTTTATAAGCCAAGCGTAGTCAAAATGTATTTCTTCCGAATGTCCCTCGGGAACATATCAAACCAAACTTCAGAAACCATAGTTACGTATTGGAATCATAAGTATGCAAATCATTATTTTGGACTCAACAGACAAATATGTAATCATATTCGGGGGTCGGAAAGGTAGTCAAATTGAATTCTTTCAAAAGCCATTAGAATTATACAAAAGAAGATCGCGGGACCCACGGACGAGCGCCAACCCAATCCGGGCCCGCCTACGAAAATCGTCGTCATCATGTATTATCAAATCATTATTACAAACTCAAAGGATAAGTAAACTGATCGTACTTGAAATCGGAATAATAGTCATATCATATCCTTTCAAAAATCGTCAGAAGTACATAAGAAAAGTCGCGGGGCCCACGAAAAGGTGTCGACTCAAGTCGGGCCCGCCCATGAAAATCATAGTCCTTATATGTCATAGAATCATATACGAGCATATCAAAGCCATCTGGTTCTGTCTGTGAAAGTTACGGACGTTCGTAGTTTTCGGGATCGTTTAGGAACGAAACTCTTTTAAAAAACCAACTTTTATGCAACTTTTGAAAATCAATCATACGAAGACATATAAAGCATAACTTGTCCACATAAGGATGCCGACATCAAAAGCAAATACGACTCATAACGTGCTCGGATTTTTAAGAATAGAATTACCTCGAGGCTCGTAACATATCATAACTTAGCCAAATCTAAGACATGCCAAAAGAAGGAAGGTAAGCTTTACATACCTTATCCGCCCTCGAAGCTAGTCCAAACTCAAACTTCGGGCTCTCTAGGATCTACAAATACGTCATAATAAGCCAAACATTAGCTAAAGGTATTTAGGACCCGATTCCAAACGAACATCATATTCTACCGAAATTTGGGCAGCACTTCCCCTGTAAATACACCAACCCCAAGAATTCAACTCGGCCAAATCAACAACCACAACACCAACAACCAAACTAGTAACATCAATAATCAATTCAAAATGCATTCTAACATTAAATACTCTTTCAACATAGCCCAACAACATTCAAGAACATTTTAAACAATTCATACAATATTTCCAACAATCCAACAAAGGCTCCAATTTGCCCGAAAACAGTCCCCAAACCCGAGAACACTTCCACAACACATTCCTAACTTCCGAATCATGATTTGCACCAATAATCCACACTCTAACAATGTCATTCTCATAAATATACAATTTACACCAAATGCACAATGGCCTCCAAATCAGCCCACAACACTTACGATATCAATTTGAGTCATTAAACTCTTATCGCCAACATAGAATTCATAACGACGACAACTAAAACATTAAGTAGAATTAATCCATTCATTGCCATATAATATGACCCATTTTCGGCCAAGACTACATATATACATATTGATGATTCTCATCCATTTCTTCACCCTACACAACTAAACATGCTACATAGAATCAATTCATCAACTCAACACAACACACACACCTACACGACCATACACACCATGCACGGCTCAACTCCAACATACCATATTTCACGATTTCCATCCATTTTAGCATACTACAACATGCATACACCATTCATAACACATAAAACAAGATTAATTCTTACCTTTCTTCTTCAACTCCACAACTAGGCTAGGGTTTGCGATCTACAAAACGGATGGTTTGATGACCCAAACCACATTTCCACACTACTTAGGGACCTCCAATTAGTGGATTTGCATCAAAGAAATATTTTTGGGATGGCTCAATTTGGACTTCAATTTTTTTTTTCTTGGCCGTGAGGTGTGGTTGTTCTTTCTCCAAGGTTCATGAAATTTCTAAGTGTTGGAAGATGATGAGAATGATTAACTTGGTCATCTTTGGAGCCTTATATGAATTGCACAAGTGTACCTTGGCCCACACATGTGTTGGACCAATTTAATTTGGCCACCAAATGTGTGGGGACCATTTCCAAGCCACATGGCCAACATGGCCAATTTTCATGAATTTCAAACTTTCAAATATTTCACTTTTGGTCCCAAATTTTCCTAAATGTTCCATGCCAACAAATTCATGAACAACTTGTGTCTCCAAAACGAAATCGAAGGTCAAAAGTCCCGACTCTGTATCTCGGAATGGTCTTGTCCCTAACTTATCATAGTTAAACCGGATTGTCCCAATGAACACAATACGGGATATAACACCCTAGGACGGAACTGACTACCGAGCACCACTCATGCCAATCATCATACTCATCTTAAATGCATTTACTATTCTCGACACGACTAGCCATAAGGAAACCTTTATCACTTCCAAAAAATATCTACAATTATATGCATACGGCCCTCGGGCTATCAAAATAAGATACAAATATACAATGTGATCATCCTGGGACATCTGCTACCCACACGTACGTACCTACGAGCCTCTACTAAAGTACTAGACATAAGGATGGGACAGGACCCCGTTATGCCAAAACATATACACAAAAGAATATGATCATAAGTAGCACCTCCAAAATAGTGGAGTGCTCCTGTGAGTCCGCTGATAAGCTCCTACAGGTCTGCACCGTCTCCCTGTCTACCTGTGGGCATGAACACAGTGTCCAAAAAGAAAGGACGTCAGTACGATAAATGTACCAATTATGTAAGGCATGAATAATAATAACACAATAAAGGAATCATGAACATGAGGTAAAGATATAACCTGCTTAACCCTTTAAAGAAAACACATGTCATACACGTCACATATTCCATCATCGTATACCCGCGTTCGGGTAACCATCGCACACCGCCCACTAGTGGTGTCATGTCCGGCCATTTAGGCACGGTGTAATCATATGCAGCCCACCTTAGCGGTGACATGCCCGGCCATCTAGGCACGGTGTAATCATATGCAGCCTGCCTTTGCGGTGACATGTCCTGCCATCTAGGCACGGTGTAATCTCATCCTCATATACTTATCGTAAAGCATGCATTAGAACTCAAAGATAATCTATAACTATGTCGGGGTGACGTAAGGTCGAGAACTCCCGATTCCATTATAAAATCATCATAATCATCATACCTCACCTTGAAGGAACTAGCATCATAAGGTGGGTTTAGCAACAATGAATAACATCAAAGAATCGTATAAGGATCATTAGCTTCGTGGCAATATCATATCATATGCTTTCGGGTCTTTATAAACTTTGACTCGTATTTTTCAGAATGTAAGAAGGTCATGGAGAACAAGGATAGTCATGTCACAAGAATCATGCCTTAGAAAAGAAGGGACTAGCCTTACATACCTTTACATTTCGCTAACTTTATCGCTTGAACGCTTCCTTCCAATATTCACGTTTCTACCTTCAAGAGAGTTCGTACTAAAATTAGATACTCGAAGACATACCCGGGCTTAAGCAAAAGCTAACAAAATTGGGTAACATCTTCCTTTATTTCATTGACTTCCTCCACATAATAAATAACTCCCAATATCAATAACAACACCCATAATATCTTAATCAAAGAACTTCATTAAGCTAGACATTATTGAATGCTCAACATTCCCTATCAAACTCCTTTATAACCCTAACTATATACCGTATCCGTCCTCATACAATGCCTCTACAACATCCTTAATACTATTTATAGCAAGATTATACTCATCACATATCAAGAACTATAATTCAAGTCAAGTCATGATTCAAGAATATCATTATTTTCATAATTGCACTCCACATTCTCCTTTTTCCATGATCCAAGTCTTTCTCAACCTCTCAATACTTTTTAATAACATGAAATAAACATAAAGATTACCTTGGATGGTGTAGGAATGGACTTTTGAATGGAATTTCTTCACTTGAGAAAACTCCATACTCCAACACCAAAAGATTCTTGGGTTTCACAAACCCTAGAGAGTATCCTCACCCTTGATTCCACAATTTATCGGTGTTTACCCTTGATTTCCTTGGATAAGTGATAATATAATGAGAGAATTTTTCTAGAACCTTCAATACTTGGAGAGAGAATAAAATCTAAAATTTTAGGGTCTGACTCGTCTATTTATAGCTAGAACTGGAATGTTCCGTATGAGCCCGACGAGCGGGTCGACGGTCACGTCGACGTGCCGACGATCCATCGACCCAATTCTGCTGCAAACCGGCAGTCATATTGACGGCGGCGATCGATGGCCCGTTGGACGTGTCGACGGTCCGTCGACATGTCTCGTCGATCGATTTCCTCGCATCGAATTCTCGAACACAACGACCGTTCATATTGACGGCCCATCGACGTGATCGACGGTCCGTCGATAATGTCTCGGTTTCTTGTCACACCCTAATTTTCGTTAGGGCGTGATGGGCACCCGACCCTTACCTAGGGCCGAGCGAACCCTCTGACTCTCGTGGAACTCATAATCATATTGGGCCCTCATAGCATAACATGAGTACATAATGAAAGCTTTTCAGAAACAACCTCGCTTTTCATCCCTTTCAAACAAGTAAGACCCGGGATCGTATAAGACCCGTAGAATAATGCATCACAATACATCGGCTTATGGAGCCGCTTACAAAACTGACATACTACATACACGATATTGTCTGCAAAGTCTCTAACATAGAACATGAAACCATATCATAATGCTCTGACTCGGCAACACTCCGGAGAAAATGGAGCTCGCCAATCCCGCTGGAACATCTTCTGCTAATAGCTTCAACTCATCTGGGTGTACCTGCGCGGCACGAACGCAGCGTCCACAAGAAGGGACGCGCACGAGCAACGTACCGAGTATGTAAGGCATGAGTAACAACATATAGAAGGATGCAAAGCATGAATAGTAACAAGACAAAACATAGGGTATTTCATGAGATAAAGAGTAACCCGCACATCCGAGTGCCCTTTTAGGCGGAACCTGCTTATTTAGTGTCGTGTGGAACGTGTAATGATCCATATATATATTATTATATTGCGGAACGTGCAGCCCGATCCATATAATATATGTCGCGGAACGTGTACCGATCCATATATATATGTAATAAAGGAGTAAATTTCGTACATCCGAGTGCCTTTAGGCGAAACCATGTACGTTAGTGCCGCGGAACGTGCAGCCCGATCCATATATATATATAATGTCGCGGAACGTGCAGCCCGATCCATATAATATATTACCCCCCCCCCCCCGATCCATATAATATATTGCCGCGAACGTGCAGCCCGATCCATAACCACATATCCCGCGTCCGGCATCCCGCGCGCGTCCGGATGGTATCATGTCATATCATACCAACCGATCAGGTGGTTACGCGTATATAACGCTCTCGCCCTTTCCCATATTCCCTATATACATATACATATATCATATTCATATGTCATATAAGTAGCATGTATGAGAGCCCAAAGAAAGTCATGTATCTTTCGGAGTAACGTAAGGTCGGTAACCTCGTATTGTATATGGAATAATCATGGTCGCTTTGTCTCACCTTGAAGGAACGATTATTATAAGGCGAGACTGTCAATGAAGAGTAACTTCACGAGAAACATAAAATAGGATCATAAGGCATCAATTCATATACTTTGGAGTCTTTAAAAAAATAGTCATCATTCATGAATAAAATTGAGAAATCAAGAAGTAGCTCAACATTCTCATATCGTCATTGAAATCATAGACTTGGAACCTTTAATCATGGAATCATCATCATCATATTCATCGGAGGAAAATATTCTCATTTTTGACATCATCGTTGTCATTGTAAAACATATCCATCGTTGTTGTCATGAAGCTTACGGAGTCATAAACCTCCATTTTGGAAAGATAAAGACATTTCAGAATTCTTTCGAAAATAGGTCGTTAGAACCAACAAAGGAAAGTCGCGGGGCCCACGGACGAGCGCCAACCCAATCTGGGCCCGCCTATGAAAGTTAAAGATTATTACTCGTTATGAAATCTTCTACGACGGTTTCGAAGCGATCCGAGCCCATCTGTGAAAGTTACGGGCGTTCGTAGTTTCGGACTCGTTTAGGAACAAAATTCTTTTGAAAACAAAACCTTTGAAGACAACAAAGTGATGGAAGCATTTATGAAATCGTAATCCAAGAATCATGCCTTTGAAAGAAAGGGACGGGCCTTAACATACCTTAGCCGCTTCCTAAGCTAATTCGAGCTTATATCTCGGCTTCTCACGATCTACAATAATGTCATTAGATATCAACCATTAGCCATAACACTTGAGAATCCAATTCCAAATTAACACTTTGTCTACAAAAATTTCGGCAGCATTTCCCCTATAACTTCAACGTCCCCGAGAATTCAACTCGGCCAAATCAACAACAACCAACCAACAATCATAATAACAATCTCAATAATCAATTCACAAAATGTTCAAGACATTCCAACCCAAATCTTACTTGCCCGAAACTTTCAAATACCATAAGAACCATCACAATACATTTCTCTCTTCCGAATTCATAAGCTATATTAACAATTCCATATATTAGCAACATCATCTTCATTAATACAAGAAGCCACATTAAAGTCACAATAAGTTCCAAATCAACCCACACGATTAAAATCTTAACTTGGACCATTAAAACTTCATTTTACATCATAGAATTCACAACGACGACAACCAAAATACTACATAAAATTTACCCATCATGTTCTACCAAAACAGCCCCTACACGGCCAAGTCTTCAACATGCATAATTCCATGAAGTCCATTCATTTCTACACATTCTACCACACACATAACCATCTATAATACACAATCCAAACATGCTAAATAAATTAATCCTTCACTCCTATATATCCTCACATACACATGGCCACAATTCACCACACCATAACTTCATGAGTTTCATTCATTTCCACACTCCACAACATCCACAAATCATGCATAACATATGAAAAACAAGTTTGAACCTTACCTTTTTCCCTTCAACTTGTCTCCTGGCTAGTGGCTACCATTTGCGAGAACGAACGGTTTTCTTATTATAACAACTACTCCACGTCGACGAGGACCTTCCAATTAGTGGGAAAGCATGAAGAAATTATTTTTTCCATGATCAAATTATAAGGGGCTGCTTTCGGCTTTCATGGCCGATTGTCTCCTCTCTCTTTTCTTCATGTTTCTGAGTTTTCTAGAGTTAGGAAATGATAAGTTGAGCCTTGTAGTTTCATCACATATATATATATAAATATAGGAGCACATGGCCGGTCATGTGCTCCTTTCTTTTCTTTTTTTTCTCTCCAATTTTCTTCACTTTTCTAGAAATTTCTTAATTTGCAAAAGATGAATAAATCTTGCATGGTAAAGAATTATACATACACATACACATGCCTTCTCCAATACAAGATACACACATGTGCCATTCCATGTCATAAAAATATTGGCCAACATGTGGGTGGGGCCCACGGCCACCTAGGCCTTTTGGCCATTTCATGAAAATCCTTTTTCCAACTTTTAGCCTCCAATTTCTCCTTATCCCGAATTTACCCCTAATGCTCCATTCCAATAAATAGGATGAATACGCACTTATACATTCTAAAAATTTTTTTTTATAACCTTGTCCTTAACTTCCCGCCATTAACTCGGAATATTCAAACGTACAAAATGCGAGGTATAACATTCTTCCCCCCTTTAGAACATTCATCCTCGAATGTTCAACTAGTCTCGTAAGGTCTTCTAAGGATCTTTGGGGGCGGGGGGTTTCCCTTATCACCACGGCATGTAACCTCTTCTATCGATTACGTTCCTTCTTCATTTTCTCTTCAGCCTCTCGAGTCGTCCCTCCCGTCGTTGTTTCGTCATACGAACTCGGACCCTTATAACTATACCACAAGTACCTAGGACTTTTGCATCTTATCGACCCCGTATCTCTATACCGTGCCGTGGTCCGTACAAACATCTCTTTATCTCTTCTATAACAGAGGACTCAAAGCAATTCCCCGAGAGAAACTCCACTATCTCCTAACTAGCCAAACGGACTTCAAGGGCCGGCTAGCCGGTAAATCTCACGAACCATCTCCTCGCTTCCCCGGTTGCATATCCTGTCAAGCCAACCATAGATTTACGCTAAGAGCATTTGCTACAACATTCACTTTCCCCCGGATGGTATGATATCAACGTCATAATCCTTTAGCGCCTTTAGCCACCGTCTTTGGCGTAAGTTCGGCCTCCTTCGTTTGAAGATATATTGTAGGCTCTTATGATCCGTATAAATGTCCACGGACACTACATATGTCACACCCCGATCTTATTGCAGGTGGACGGGCACCCGACCCTTACTTAGGGCCGAGCGAACCCCCGACTCTTACTGCATATAGAATCACGCCAAACTTTTTAAACCAGATGAGATAAAATCCATAGCAAAATTTTTCAGAAATATTCTTTCTCGTAGCCTTCAAATCGAACAAATTTATAATCCCACAAATTTAATACATAACACTTGATTCGACATACCTACCGACGAAGCCGCTTTTACGTACCCACAACCAATACCCACCACGCCCGCAAAGTCTCTAACATACATCCGTAAATCATAACAAACAAACTCCGACTGGCACGCCCTCCGGAGAACGTGAGCTTCGCCATCTCTCGCCGGAACACCTTCTATAATAACCTCACCATCCGGGAGTACCGCGTGGCATGAAACGCAATGGGAATATAGCGGGGTCGACGGAAATGTACCGAGCATGTAAGGCATGCAATGTAAATGTAACCTTAATCGAAAACAAACAGACTAAAAGATAAGTACATTAGTCAAAAATACCGTACGCTTATTTTTTCGTACACAATCGACATACCGTCTCATATATCGAAGGAGCACGTAAGGTAAGTGAGTCAACCGCAGTACTAAAATGCTTATTTTATAATTACATGTATCGCATGTCCGAAGAGGTGCAAAAATATAAAGCGCACCTATGATATCACACGTTAGACGGAGTGCAAAACATGCTGCAAACGTTCGTACGAGGTCATATATCGGACGAAATATCGAACGTACAGAATGCTAAGACGATGTCATACATCGACGAAATACAGAACGCATGTACGTCTCGCGATGATGTCTTATATCGTACGCGTACGTACGTAGAAATACGAAATGCACGACAATCGTAGTTAGGCGTACGTAGCCGTGTCGCATGCATTCGTAGTCGAGTCGACGCATGTGTATATACCGTACGTATCCGTGAACGAGCGTACGTACGTAGATATATCGTACGTATTCGTAATCAAAATCGTAAGTATGAAGGCATAATAGGCGAGCTCCATTAAAATCGAGATGTGTGTCCGACGCACAAAATCGTGCATCGTAGCCGAAGTACAAAAAAAACGCACCTTGTCCGTAATATCAAATGCTTATTTTCGGCAATACGTATTATGCATACCGCATCATATATTATCATAAGCATATGTCGATACTACCGTATCCCCCCGCCCTCCCGAAGGACGCGGTACGAACCCGACCCTCTAGTACGGGACGCGGCGACCGTACGTATCATATGCCATCGCGGCCACCGTCCCCATATCATCGTATCATAATATCATATACATAAACGTAGCCCGGCCCGCCAGCGTAGGGACGCGGTGAACAATGCAGCCGGAACCCGCACGATACCGTAACCCGGCCCGGACGCAAAGGAATGTATTGCATATACACAGGTATGCGCACGATACCGCATCCCGTTCCGGACTCAGCCGAATGGACACATTGAGCCTTACGCAGCAGTAGCCGTGAGAAACCATATGCACATAAATCCGTACTCGATGAATACGTACACTTTCCGACTTTCGAAGACTCAAAATGAATTTTCGGGTTCTTCCAAATTAATATCAAAGTTATGAGTGTTTGAAATACGTAAACCTCTTCGGACTTTTAAGGGACCCGAGATCGTACGCGAAGACCATTAGGACTTACAGAAAGCACACTCATATTAGAATACCTTGATCGTACGACTATATCCGAATACACATATGTAATACGCTCTCAATTACATCCGTCCGTTAGTCATCTTTTATTACATATTATAACCATCCATGTGGCTCCTTTGGCCCACACCCCAGTTCACCTTGTACCCAATATCCGCCGTAAAATATCCGTCACACCCCGCTTTTACCAGTAGTGTGGGCACCCGACCCCACATTCGGAGCGAGCGAACCCACCGACTCTTATTACAAACATAATCTCTCGAATTCTTATCAAATGAAAATGACAAATACAACAAATATTTTCGAACTATTCTTTTACCGTACTCAAGTCAACCGGAATCGTAATCATATGGAACTTATTATACAATACAGACGACAAATCGGGTCGATGGAACCGTTACAAAAGCCGACATTCTATACCCACGACTCCGTCTCGTAAAGTCTCTAACAAATAATCGAAAAACATAACACACAAAGCGACCTAAGCGACTCAGAGCAAATGAGCTTGCCAACGCCTTTTCGCTGAAACATCTTCTATAATGTCTTCTCGCTCATCTGTGTACCTCGCGCGGCAAGATGAAACGCAGCCCGAAGGGGGGTCACGAATATGTACCGAGTATGAAGCATAAAACACAATAACAGAATCATAATCAGGTTCAGAAGTCCAGAAATGTAATAGACGGAACATATCGAAATCGAGGTACACCAAGTATAATGTATGTAATTATGATCGGGATCAAGAGTACAGACGTACAACGATAAGTATCACAAGCAGAGTCAAGCAGTAAAATGCGCACTATCTAGATATCAAAATGCCTACTTTTAGATTTAAGTGATGCAAATCGAGTCATACACAAAAAGGCATGTGAACATGGTCGCCACTCCCGCTTTGGCACCATAACACATCATAACATAGAAATCCAAGTGTCTGGGGACATATACTACACCGAAAACCGACATATCATAACATAGACACGTACCTCGGAACCGGACATAATGAGAACGGAACCGGTCACATCATAATCCATATACACAAGAATCGGGGACGGACATATACCACAAGATTCTGAATCGCACACGGTAACAAGAGACTATTATATACCACAAAGATTCCCAACCGACCACCGTACTCCGAGACTTTTCGATATACCACAAGATCTCGTGAGACGGACATATCATATCTATATACACGGTAACCGGGACGGACATATACCATAAAGACTCTCAACCGAGCACCTCGTACTCGTACCATGGGGAACCCGCCCCTACAAAGGGCTCGGCAACCAAACACACGATACATACCGGCCCGGATCCGAAGGAGATCATAACATGTGCACGAGCAGTAGTAAGAAACTAAATGCGCATAAATCAAGACTCTATGGAATGATCGAACGCATCGTTAGAATATTCGTAACATTACTTAATCTAATGCTTATATCGTAAGACTTATATCGAATATTTATGCCAATATTCTGTATCAAAATATTTGTATCGCAGTGCTTGTATCAAAATACTTATGTCGAATTTATATTAAAGTACTTATATCATAATACTTATAGTAAAATACTTTATCGAAATATTTATAATGATTACTTTTACCATTCCTTATATCAAACCATCGAATATTCGCATCGAGCGCGTATATCGGAATACTTTATCCCAAAATATTCTTATCAAAAATACTTATATCGTGACTGGGAGTACTCATATCAAAAACTACTCCGTACGTGGGGTATTTATTTTAATAGTCAACCGATTACTCATAACATAATATCTATATCGAATACGTATATCAAAATGTTTGTGTTAGATATTTATATCGAATACTTGCATCGAATACTTATATTAGAATACTTATGTATGTCAGATCCTCATACCAAAATACTATTATCGTAATCCTATGTCGAATACTTGTATCGAATGCTTATGCCAAAATTTTCATATCAAAATACTTATATCAAAATGCTTATAACATTACTTATGTCGAATACATATCGTAATAAATATATCGAATCCCTCGTAGCTGAGTACTTTTATCGTATTAAGTATATCAAAATATTCGTATCACAATACTTGCATTCAAATACTTATATTAGAGTTACCAGATACTTATAGCAAACTCGCAACGATAGCAAGGTTTCCATAAATTTTCGTATTTTTAAATAAGTCAAATAGAACTATACAAATAGGTCCGGATGGGCCCACCTCGGTCAAGTCGAGGTGGCATACGTAAATTTACGACACCAGGCTCTGGAGCACCGGCGAAGGTCTTAGAGTAGTTCGGTTCCTTTTATGAAAGTTTCGGTGTTTAAGTTATTTTTCCAATAAAGTATAGAAAATCTAATTCAATTATATTGAATGGAAAGGGCAAATTCGACTTGGATTTAAGAGTAGAATCGTCCCGAGACTTGTAAATGGGCCTATTACAACTAGGACATGCTAAAAGAAAGAAGAGGTAAGCCTTACATACTTTAGTTGCGCCTACGCTCATCCAAATTCAATTCCCGTTTCGCCGTAATCTACAATGGTCATTTTTACCAAATGTTAACTATAAGGCTTTTTGGTATTCAATCTTGAATTAGCATTGTCCACCGAAATTTCGGCAAGACTCTCCCCCGAAATACAATCGCCCCGAGAATTTAACTCACCCAACATCAACAACAACAACACAACAATACCAACAACATCAATAATCGTCACAAAACACACCACATAACGTAAATAGTCTTTTCCGTATAAGGCACAACTTCCATTCTAACTTCACAATTCCAAGCTAATACCAACATTTCTATATTCATTTACTAATCAAAATCATTCCAACACAATCCGGAAATATTCCATATCATTATACAAAATATTTGCAAAATATACAAGAATTCCACCAAAACCATAATTCATCTCGAAACCTCCAATTTTCAACATAAACGTCCGCAACACATTTTTTTCTTCCAATTTCTACCTACGACCATCACCATTTTATGCCTTACAACTTCGTTTCCTCAATTACATAATTTATAATAAAATCACATACTTGCCAACAACAACTCAACAACCAATTTTGTATATTAATCCTTAAACGAAAATTCTTCCATTTGCATTCAAAAGGCCATTGCAACACAATTAACATAATAAATTGAAATTGTTCATTCCCCTCCATTACAACACACACGGCTACATACATACATATATATATATATATATATATATATATATATATATATATATATATATATATATATATATATATATATATATACATTCATAACTTCCATATTTCCACCAAGTCTATCTCCTTTCTACATTCTACAACATCAACAAAGCATCTTTATAACATATAAAAAGGGATTGAATCATACCTTTTTTCTCCCAACTCTACTTGGCTGAGTCTACAATTTGGTTAGAATGCCAATTTTTCTTGCTCCAATGATTACTTCACCTTGCTGGTGGCCTTTCCAACTAGTAGGAAAATAATTTTTGAAATTTTTTTGTCAAGGTTCTCTTCCCCTAAGCTTGGTCGAATGGCCCTTTAATTTTTTTTTTTTTTGCCTTCTCATTTTTTTTTCATCTTTTTCTAAAGATGAAGAGAATTGCAGTCTTAATTTTCCACCACTTCTATATATATATATAATTTCCTACAAAGAATGGAGAGGCACATGCCCTCTCTCTAGAAATTTCTTAAATTTCTAAGAAAAGATGACTTATTTTGTCATCTTTTTTTTTTTTCTCACATACGGCCAATATGGCCCTTTGGAACTTTCTGAAAACCCATGTGAAATTCCGCTTTTACCCCTTGACTTTTCTCAATATTACCATTCCGCCCCTAGCCTTCCACATTATTTCCATGAACCATTTGGCGAATTTCCCCCTTTTTGCTCCTTAGCCTTTCTCGCATTTTCATACTAGTAATGTCTGTAAACAATATTCATAACCACTTGTACATTAAAATAATCTTGAAGATAGTTATTCCTTTTAACTTGTCACGACTTTGAGATATCCGAACGTGTGCAAAATGCGGGGATATAACAATATCCTCCAAAGTTTGAATAGTTCTCTCACCCCTCGCCCGCCGCCGAGGATGAAAGGCAAAGGCTCAACTTCACTCTAGTCCCTAAACCTTTCTGAAACGTTCGCGTAAATGAGCAATAAATTGTATACCCCGCTATTAGATATGATAGATGCCGTAACACCGTACAACCTAACAATCTCCTTCAAATATAACTTGGCGTACCTCCGCCGCGGCATACGGTCTTTACGGGAAGAAAATGCAAGTACTTCACGAGTCTATCCCCGATCACCCAAATTGAATCAAACTTAACCTTGGTACGAGGTAAACCCGCTACAAAATTCATATTTATCATCTCCCACTTTACGAGGAATCTCAATGCTAGCTGCCACCAAAGCTTTTGATGTTCAACCTTCACCTTCGTTGACAATTCAAACATTTAGCCACAAACTTAGAAATATCAACGTTCATGCTCTTTCCACCAATAGTGTTGTTTAAATCCTATATATTTTTGGTAGATCCCGGATGAACTAATACTTGAACCATGAGCTTCATCATTAATTCTTGTCGAAGACTATCAACATCGTAAACACACAATCGTCCTTGCAAACCGAACACTATCACCAGCACTCATCAAAATGAAGTGTACTCACCCTTTCCACTCCATCTCTCAACTTGCCAAAAGTTCGCTTTATCATATTGCTTGGATTTTATCCTTTCCAGCATGTTTTCCACCGTGATGGCGTGATTCCCACTAACTCTCCATCTTTGGTTTCATCAAGTCCGACCCCAAGACCATGGTAAGTCTTCGAATTTCCTTCCTCTATGGCACATTGTCATATGCACGCAAATAAGCCAATGTGCCCAGATTTTCTCTACTCAAAGCATCAAGAATCACATTAGCCTTACCAGATGATACAAGATATTCAAGTCGTAATCTTTCAACAACTCCAACCACCTCCTCTGGCCGAGGTTCAACTCTAGTCGCTTGAAGATATATTGCGTACTCTGTGATCGCAAAAACATCACAATGCTCAATAAAACGTATAATGACACCAAATTTTGAAAGCAAATACCACAAGACCAACTTCAAGTCATGAGCTCTGACAGTTCTTCTCATGTTTCTTCAACCGACGCGAAGCACATAAAGAATCACCCACTGCTTCGCATCAATACACAACCCAAACCAATTTTAGAAGCATCACAATACACTACATATCCACTAGATCCGTGTTGTGAGTCAAAATAGGAGCCGAAGTCAACCTTGTCTTAAGCTCTGAAACTCTTTCACAAGCTTCTCGGACTATCAAACTTAGCAGCCTTCTATGTCAATTTAGTCAAATGTCGAGGCTATGGATGAAAACCTTACACAAACTTTCGGTAATAATCCACAACCCAAGAAACTATGAATTTCCGTCGTGACCTAGTTGGCCTAAGACAATCTCAACCGCCGAAATTTTTCGAGGATATCTTAATGCCGTCACTAGTCACCACATGACCCAAGAAAGACACGTACCAAGCCGTAATTCACACTTATAGAATTTTGCATAAAGCTCTGCTCTCCCTCGTTGTTGTCAAAGTATCCTCAAATGATTAGCATGATCCTCAACATTTCAGAGTATACCAAGATGTCATCAATAAACACAATAATGAACCGGTCTAGATACGGCCTTTAACAATCTTGCCTATATCAATCCACGAATTAAGAAAGCGACATTAGTCAACCCAAAGGACATTACTAGAAACTCAAAGTGCCCATAACGAGTACTCTGAAAGCGCTTTTCGGGATATCCTTTCCTTTATCTTCAATTGGTGATAATTTCCGCACCCTTGTGTCAATTTTTGAAAGAACTTAGCACACTCCGAAGTTGATCAAATAGATCATCTATCCTAGGCAAAGGATATTTATTCTTAATGGTCACCTTATTAAGTTGATGGTAATCAACAACACATCCTAAGGAACCATCTTTCTTCTAACAAACAAGACCGGAGCAAAAAATCATGTGAAAAATTGGTCGGATGTAACGTTTATCCAATAAGTCCTTAACCGATCCTTTAACTTCTTAGTTCTCCTCGCTAGCCATACGATAAGATGGAATAGAAATAGGTTGGGTGTCGGAATAACATCAATCCCAAAATCAATAACCCCATAAGTGAGTGGATGCTGTGAGATCTTCAGAAACACTTTGGGATAATCACTAACTAGAGAACAGTATGGCAAATTGTGTACTACGCTTTTGTATCATTAATGTTACACCAAAAAAAAATTCCCTGATGCACAGTGAATAGACTAACAAAGAGCACGAAGCATACGGTGTCAAATAAGTAGGAACACATTTGATGACCCTAATTGAGATTTCAAGGACATTCGAGGTAAGAGAAGAAAGTTTGCCAAGAGAAGGCAAAGGGCTATAACATGTAATTTAGCGATTTACGAGAATAAGTTAATGATGATTTAATGATGTTGTGGAGAAGAGTTGCGAACGTCCTTGATTTTTAATGGGGGGTAAAC
>NW_026715710.1:0-36237 GCF_029784015.1 Lycium ferocissimum | reverse complement strand
AATTTTAAGGAACGGATTATATCAACTAGTGTCCAACGTACAGAAAGCTGAAAAGGGAGGCTCAATCACCGAGAGTTCTAACATCAAGAAGTAAATAAGAATTATAGATCACATCCAAAGTCTATGAATAGAATTACCCCAAAGTTCATATCATTTATCACTTAAGTCTAGGACATGCCAAAGGAAAGAAGGGATAGGCTTTACATACCTTTAGCGTTTACTCGCAACACAACACGTATACGCTACCCAATAGTACCTCAACCTATATTAAGACGTCAAGAACTACGGTTAAGCTACGGGTGGATTCAAAACGCATTCTAATGTTAGCAACTCCTTTCTAGATAATTAGACGACGTTTCCCTTTACATTCAAACCATCCACATACAATCAAGCCAACATCAATGATCATACGTTCAAGTGCTAACCCGAGACTATTCAAACAAGACTCGAGAACACTTCGGACAACCCGCATAACATTCCAAACAGCCCAACCAACATACAATATAACATGTAATCTTCCAAGCTCAACAAGAACAACAACAACACATTCTTTTCATCCAAATTCATGAACTACACCAACAACCATACTTTAACAACGTTATCCATTTAGATGCAAGAAACTATACTAACACCATATTAACTTCTAATTTAACCATCAAATATACTCATTCTCACCATAGAATCCATGACAATAACAATCAAAATTCTAAGTAAAATCAACCCACCATTTTCTCCTAAAATAGCCCACTGTACTTGGGATGTCAGCCTTTCCAACATCAACATACACATTTTTTTTACACATCCAATTCACATATATATATGTTCACAACGCATCCAAACTCACCCTAAAACATATAGGAAGTGATCAATTCTTACCTTAACACTTGACCCGTCAACGGCTAGAACTTGTGAATTGCAAGAATGAATATTTTGATTGCAATGAATATTTTGATTGCTCCCAAGGCTACTTCACGTTACTAGGGACCTTCCAATTGGTTGGAATCCTTGAAGAAAATAAATTTTTGATCAATTCTCAAGAGCCTAAGTTCGGCTAGCCATGGCCGAGAGCCACATTTTCTCCATCTCTATCTAAGTTGTGAAGATGAAGAATGGATTCATTAGTCATCATGTCGGAATATTTTAAGTTGGTTGCGACGAGTTATGGACAAGACCATGTTTTGACTACGTTTAGTATATAAGTTGGTTATGAAACTTTGGATGTGGAAATATCGGAAAAGGCCAAGGGCAAAATTGGAACCTCAAAAAAATTAGTTTCATGAAAATTCCAAAAGTGTGGAAAAAAAAAAAAAGAAAAAGAAATTAGAAAAAGCAAAAAGGGGCCGGCCAAGGTGGGCCCCACATGGGAAATTACAATATATCATCATGCCTTATCTTTGTCTCTAGATGATTCAAGAAAAATTGAGAAAGAAAGAAAGAAGAAAGAAGGAGACCAACAACCATGGCCATTCGGCCATGGTCTCCAAGTTTGCCCCTTCAAATTTTGTTTCCAAAAAATTATTTTCTTGTTGAATTCCTACTAATTCAAGGTCCCTCTACAACGTGGTGCGATTATTTCGGAAGATAACCCGTTGGTTTCGTCGTTTGGATGAATTGGTGAAGTGAAGAAACTTGAAGAAGAAGGTGAGAATTCATCCTTTCTATTTATGTTATGAAGGTTTGTTTGTGTTGTGGTTTATGGAAATGAGTAGAAATCATGAAATTATGGAAGTTTGCATGGTGTTTGTGTGTGTATAGGTGGCCGTGTGTATGCATGCATGGTGAAGGCAAAATGAGTTAGTTTTATGTAGTATTCTAATTGTAGTTGTTGCGGATTCTACATTGATAATGGAAGTTTAATGATTTTGGTTGAAGTTGGAAATATATGTTATGGCCGTGTGGTATATTGAAGTTGGAATGGAAATGAATTAATTTTCATTTAGTTGTTAGTTGTGTTGTGGTGATGTTTGTGATGAAAAGAAAGGTTTAATGAACCAAGTTGGTATTGGAGTTGGTTGTATGTGGCTATGAGAAATTTATGTGATTTTGTATAGTTTTTATATAATTATGAAAGTAAGATTATAGATGTGAATTATGATTGTGGATGACGAAATTGGAAGATGGAAATATGTTATGAATACTTATGTTGAAAAATTGGAAGTTTGGGATGAATTATGGTTTGATGAGAATTTTGTGTATTTTGTGAAATGATGAAAAGTGTGTCCGAATTGTGTTTGAATAACCTTGAGTTGGTAAATGAATGTGAGAATAATGATATTAACTTGATATTGCGAAGTTGGAATGAAAAGTGTCGTCGTATGTGAAAAGAAGGATTACTTATATTATAGTGCGTTTCATGACAGTTGTTGATGTTGTTGATGCTGTTGGTGTTGTTGATGCTGTTATTGATTGTTTTGAGCCGGGTTGAATCTCGGGGGTGTCGTATTTATAGGGGAGGTGCTGCCGGAATTTCGGTAGCCCAATATAACCCCAAGAGTAAATATTAACTTTCATGAATAGTAACTAGGTAAAGATGACCATTTGCGCTTTTTGGACGAAACGAGAATTGAGATTTGACGAGCGTAAGGCGCGGTTCGGTATGTAAAGCTTGCCCTTTCCTTCTTTTGGCATGTCCTAGCCCTACTAGGCTAAGATCGGAACCTCGGGGATAATTCTCGCTCTCGGAAAGCCGAGTTGATTTTGCCTACTATTCACTCAGCGCAATTGAACTATAATCTTCATATTTGGTCAAAAGGTTGCTTAAACCTTTGTAACTGTTGTAAACGTGTCTGGATCGCTCCGAAACTTCTGTGGAGGGCCTTAGGGAGCCTATTGTTGTAAATTATGTCGCCGCCTCGGCTCGACCCGAGGTGGGGCCCACGTATCCCGAGATCTCCCAATGTCGCCCGTTTGGTATACTTGTGTGATGTTGAAAAGAAAACTTTTAACTATTGCTCCGATTGCTATAAATAATTGTTTTAACTACTTTACTACGTTTGATAATACATTTTGACACATAAAAACGATTTCAAAAGATTGTAACTATTGTATACTAATTCCAATAAACCTGAAACTTGTTTCTGTACTTACTAATGATAATAAATATATTTGGTCATCGGATTTTGGAAGGTAATTAAATTGTTTGTTTGCTAATAATATGTTTTCGAATAATGTTGAAAAAGAACCTAATTTAACTATTGTCTTGGTTTTAAAGAAATGGTGTGCTTTGGTTGTTTTGTTGAGTTTGTAATAAAAGAAATTATATTTGTATAGCTACTTACAATTCTGCTCGTGTGTATTGTTATTACCTCTTTCGCCGAGTCCCGGGCCGGTATGTGTGATATTGTCCGCTGGATACTTGACCGCGGGCTGTACCATGACCGCTGGATACTTGGCCGCGGCATGTGTATATGTGATATTGTCCGCTGGATACTTGACCGCGGGCTGTACCATGACCGCTGGATACTTGGCCGCGGCATGTGTATGTGTGATATCGTCCGCTGGATACTTGACCGCGGGCTGTGACATGACCGCTGGATTCTTGACCGCGGTATGTGTGTGTGTGTAGTGTGTGTGTATATATTTATATTTATATTAACCGCTGGGTTCCTGGCCGCGGCATAATTATATATTTGTGATATTAACCGCTGGGTTCCTGGCCGCGGCATAATTATATATTGGTGATATTAGCCGCTGGGTTCCTGGCCGCGGTATAGGTGTGAATGCATGTATGATCTGGGTGTCAGATGTAAGTGCGTTGGTATTGGGACTATTATTTTCGCGTTTGGTACACTTCATTTCGTTTTCTGTATTTTCTGCTTTGCATACTCAGTACATATTCCGTACTGACCCCCTTTCTTCGGGGGCTGCGTTTCATGCCGCGCAGGTACCCACAGATGAGATGATGATGTTAGCAGAAGATGTTCCGTTGGATTGGCGAGCTCCATTTCCTCCGAGTCTTTGCCGGTCGAGTGTGTTCGTATGGTGTCCGGTTATGTTAGAGACTTTGCGGAGACGGTCGTGTGTACGAGAGGTCCGTTTGTAAACGGCTATGTAAGCCGGTGTATCAGTATGCATTGTGTTATGAATTTCGTGTGTTTACAGATTCGCTATGGTTACGGATTTTGTCTGATTTGAAAAGATGAAAGGCATGTATGTTTTCCGAAAAAAAAATTTCACCCTGTGCTTATGTTATGCTTTGTGGGCCCAGTGTGGCTATAAGTGTTATGAGAGTCCGCGGGTTCGCTCGGCCCTAGGTAAGGGTCGGGTGCCCATCACACCCTGTCGGATTCAGGGTGTGACAAAGTGGTATCAGAGCAGGTCTGTCCTAGGGGTTGTCTGCAAAGTCGTGTCCAGTAGAGTCTTGTTTATGGTGTGTTGCGCGCCACATTCATAAACAGGAGGCTATGGGGCATTTAGGATGGTTACTCTTCTTTCATATACGAGATCGTGCCATAGAGCCAAGTCATAGGAGATGGGACTCCTTACCCCGATTTGTGATTGCGGTTGATGAGTGACGATGATAGAAGGAAGTGATTGATGATGTTGGAAGTCACGCGATGACGCAGGTAAGCAAAGGTATGAAGATGTATGTTGGGAAAGATATTGAAGTTGCGATCGAAGTACGAGTTGAAGCCTAAAGGGGGAAAGCAAATAAGAAGGTGTAGCAGGTGCCGTTTGAGTTGGGCATGCGAGGTATGTTTATCGTTTGTGTATTATTGATGATATTGGGAGCCCTGTGTGGCTGCGAGATGGTATGATGTATGTACGTATGATGGCCCAGTGAGGCACTGTTGGTATTTTCTGTGTCCAGGTTTTGAGATAGCAAGAAATGTAGAGGAAACTCGTCGAAATCTCCCCCGGTGCTTGTAAGACCCCGTAAGGCTAGTTGAACATTCGAGGACGAATGTTCTAAAGAGGGAAAGGATGTTACACCCCGTACTTTGTATGTCGGAATATTTTAAGTTGGTTGCGACGAGTTATGGACAAGACCATGTTTTGACTACGTTTAGTATATAAGTTGGTTATGAAACTTTGGATGTGGAAATATCGGAAAAGGCCAAGGGCAAAATTGGAACCTCAAAAAAATTAGTTTCATGAAAATTCCAAAAGTGTGGAAAAAAAAAAGAAAAGAAAAAGAAATTAGAAAAAGCAAAAAGGGGCCGGCCAAGGTGGGCCCCACATGGGAAATTACAATATATCATCATGCCTTATCTTTGTCTCTAGATGATTCAAGAAAAATTGAGAAAGAAAGAAAGAAGAAAGAAGGAGACCAACAACCATGGCCATTCGGCCATGGTCTCCAAGTTTGCCCCTTCAAATTTTGTTTCCAAAAAATTATTTTCTTGTTGAATTCCTACTAATTCAAGGTCCCTCTACAACGTGGTGCGATTATTTCGGAAGATAACCCGTTGGTTTCGTCGTTTGGATGAATTGGTGAAGTGAAGAAACTTGAAGAAGAAGGTGAGAATTCATCCTTTCTATTTATGTTATGAAGGTTTGTTTGTGTTGTGGTTTATGGAAATGAGTAGAAATCATGAAATTATGGAAGTTTGCATGGTGTTTGTGTGTGTATAGGTGGCCGTGTGTATGCACGCATGGTGAAGGCAAAATGAGTTAGTTTTATGTAGTATTCTAATTGTAGTTGTTGCGGATTCTACATTGATAATGGAAGTTTAATGATTTTGGTTGAAGTTGGAAATATATGTTATGGCCGTGTGGTATATTGAAGTTGGAATGGAAATGAATTAATTTTCATTTAGTTGTTAGTTGTGTTGTGGTGATGTTTGTGATGAAAAGAAAGGTTTAATGAACCAAGTTGGTATTGGAGTTGGTTGTATGTGGCTATGAGAAATTTATGTGATTTTGTATAGTTTTTATATAATTATGAAAGTAAGATTATAGATGTGAATTATGATTGTGGATGACGAAATTGGAAGATGGAAATATGTTATGAATACTTATGTTGAAAAATTGGAAGTTTGGGATGAATTATGGTTTGATGAGAATTTTGTGTATTTTGTGAAATGATGAAAAGTGTGTCCGAATTGTGTTTGAATAACCTTGAGTTGGTAAATGAATGTGAGAATAATGATATTAACTTGATATTGCGAAGTTGGAATGAAAAGTGTCGTCGTATGTGAAAAGAAGGATTACTTATATTATAGTGCGTTTCATGACGCTTGTTGATGTTGTTGATCTTGTTGGTGTTGTTGATCTTGTTATTGATTGTTTTGAGCCGGGTTGAATCTCGGGGGTGTCGTATTTATAGGGGGTGTGCTTTAGAATTTCGGTAGCCCAATATAACCCCAAGAGTAAATATTAACTTTCATGAATAGTAATCGGTAAAGATGACCATTTGCAGTTTTTGGACGAAACGAGAATTGAGATTTGACGAGCGTAAGGCGCGGTTCGGGTATGTAAAGCTTGCCCTTTCCTTCTTTTGGCATGTCCTAGCCCTACTAGGCTAAGATCGGAACCTCGGGGATAATTCTCGCTCTCGGAAAGCCGAGTTGATTTTGCCTACTATTCACTCGCCGCAATTGAACTATAATCTTCATATTTGGTCAAAAGGTTGCTTAAACCTTTGTAACTATTTGTAAACGTGTCCGGATCGCTCCGAAACTTCGTGGAGGGCCTTAGGGAGCCTATTGTTGTAAATTATGTCGCCCGCCTCGGCTCGACCTGAGGTGGGGCCCACGTATCCCGAGATCTCCCAATGTCGCCCTGTTTGGTATACTTGTGTGATGTTGAAAAGAAAACTTTTAACTATTGCTCCGATTGCTATAAATAATTGTTTTAACTACTTTACTACGTTTGATAATACATTTTGACACATAAAAACGATTTCAAAAGATTGTAACTATTGTATACTAATTCCAATAAACCTGAAACTTGTTTCTGTACTTACTAATGATAATAAATATATTTGGTCATCGGATTTTGGAAGGTAATTAAATTGTTTGTTTGCTAATAATATGTTTTCGAATAATGTTGAAAAAGAACCTAATTTAACTATTGTCTTGGTTTTAAAGAAATGGTGTGCTTTGGTTGTTTTGTTGAGTTTGTAATAAAAGAAATTATATTTGTATAGCTACTTACAATTCGCTCGTGTGTATTGTTATTACCTCTTTCGCCGAGTCCCGGCCGGTATGTGTGATATTGTCCGCCGGATACTTGACCGCGGGCTGTACCATGACCGCCGGATACTTGACCGCGGCATGTGTATATGTGATATTGTCCGCCGGATACTTGACCGCGGGCCGTACCATGACCGCCGGATACTTGGCCGCGGCATGTGTATGTGTGATATCGTCCGCCGGATACTTGACCGCGGCCGTGACATGACCGCCGGATTCTTGACCGCGGTATGTGTGTGTGTGTAGTTGTTTGTATATTTGCGCTATTAACCGTCGGTTCCCCGCCGCGGCATAATTATATATTTGTGATATTAACCGTTTGGGTTCCGGCCGCGGCATAATTATATATTGGTGATATTAGCCGCCGGGTTCCCGGCCGCGGTATAGGTGTGAATGCATGTATGATCCGGGTGTCGATGTAAGTGCGTTGGTATTGGGACTATTATTTTCGCGTTTGGTACACTTCATTTCGTTTTCGTATTTTCTCGCTTGCATACTCGGTACATATTCGTGCCGACCCCCTTTCTTCGGGGGCTGCGTTTCATGCCGCGGCAGTACCCACAGATGAGATGATGATGTTAGCAGAAGATGTTCCGGCTGGATTGGCGAGCTCCATTTCCTCCGGAGTGCTGCCGGGTCAGAGTGTGTTCGTATGGTGTCCGAAGTTATGTTAGAGACTTTGCAGACAGGGTCGTGTGTACGAGAGGTCCGTTTGTAAACGGCTATGTAAGCCGGTGTATCAGTATGCATTGTGTTATGAATTTCGTGTGTTTACAGATTCGCTATGGTTACGGATTTTGTCTGATTTGAAAAGATGAAAGGCATGTATGTTTTCCGAAAAAAAATTTCACCCTGTGCTTATGTTATGCTTTGTGGGCCCAGTGTGGCTATAAGTGTTATGAGAGTCCGCGGGTTCGCTCGGCCCTAGGTAAGGGTCGGGTGCCCATCACACCCTGTCGGATTCAGGGTGTGACACTTTTATTGTTATAGCATATAACTTTATTTATCAATCAACATAACCAAATTTAGGAGTTTAGATTACCTGTAGGCATAGGAAATAAGTGAGGATATTTCTTCTTCATCTCCTCTTCAGCTTCCCAAGTCATCTCCCCCCTGTTATTGTTTTGCCACAACACTTTAACGGAAGCCACGTATTTAGTACGCAACTTCCTCACTTGACGATCCAGTATAGCTACAGGGTTCTCCTCATACGATAACTCCTCCGTTACCTGGACATCATCCACGGGGAATATTCGTGATCACCAATACCTTTACGAAGCATAGACACATGAAACACTCGGTACCGCTTCCAAATCGACGATGTAGGTTTAACTCGTAGGCAACCTTGCCTACCTTACGGACAATCTGATAAGGCCCAATATATCTCGGGCTGAGCTTCCCTTTCTTGCAGAATCTCATTACACCCTTCATGGGTGACACTTTAAAAAATACCCAATCACCGACCTGAAATTCTAAGTGTCGACGTCGATTATGTGCATATGACTTCTGTCGACTCTGGGCTACTAACAACCTTTCCCGAATAAGTTTAACCTTATCAATAGCTTGCTGAATCATATCTAGGCCGATTAATTTAGTCACCCCAACATCAAACCAGCCAATAGGTGACCTGCACTTTCTGCCATATAGAGCCTTATACGGTGCCATCTGGATGCTAGAATGGTAGCTATTATTATAGGCAAACTCAATAAGTGGCAGATGATCATCCCAGCTGCCTCTGAAATTAATAACACAGGCCCGCAATATATCTCCTAGCGTCTGAATGGTACGCTCGGCCTGTCCCTCAGTCTGAGGGTGGAATGCTGTGCTAAGACTTACCTGTGTCCCCAAGCCTTCCTGGAATGATCTCTAGAAGTTAGCTGTAAACTGAGCACCTCTGTCAGATATAATAGATGTGGAAACTCCGTGAAGTCTTACTATCTCCTTAATGTATAAATTTGCATAGTCCTCAGCTGAATAAGTAGTCCTGACTGGAAGAAAATGGGCTGATTTTGTCAGCCTATCTACAATAACCCATATGGAATCATACTTCCGTGGAGTGTAAGGTAAACCTGTAATGAAGTCCATATTAATTGCTTCCCATTTCTAAGTCGTAATCTCCATCTCCTGTAATAATCCACCAGGCTTCTGATGCTCAATCTTAACCTGTTGGCAATTTTGGCACTGAGCAACAAACTCTGCTATGTCCCTCTTCATACCATCCCACCAGTACAAGCATCTGAGGTCATGGTTGTCACGACCCAAACCCGTGGGCCGCGACTAGCGCCCGAGCTGGGCACCCGTACGTGCCAACACACAGTATCGCATATGTTAATAAGAAAATCAATAAGGTAAGAACTCGAATATTTTAGAGAAATCCGGGCAGAGTTTCCTCTGTTTTTCCTACTAACCAAAATTTACCTCGCACTCGTAAAATACCAAAGAAAAGGCCACACACGGCCATCATATCATATAAACACATACATAGGCCACCGCGACTAATGTCGCGCGTCGATAACCGCCCGACATGTATCACATACACATGCCGTACATAACGGAACCATAACCCACATTCGTGTCTACAGTCTACATGACGGAAATGTAACATACGGACATATGACGGACGGGCCCCGCCGTACCCCCGAACAAATATACACAAGTGTAACAAAGAGATATATACCAAAATGCGGGCTCCGGACAAGGGAGCTCTTCAAAATAGCCGGACGGGGACCCTAGGGCCAAGGCTCACTCGAACGTATATCGCACTGCGCGGCATGAACGCGGCCCCCGAATAAAAGGGGTCGCACGAAATATGTATAGTATGTAAAGCAAAGAACACAAGAATCGAATTATACGGGAATAAAGAGGACGATAGGGAATAGTACGGAATCGGATCTCATAAAACTTACCTTGAACGTAAATCATGCTTTTCAAAGTCATTAACGAACTCGGTATCATACTTAAAGAAATCATCATGAACACGTGCATACATAACATGCCCCCGATATGAGGGACGCGGTAAGTAAAATCATCATGCATATATATGTAACGTGCCCCGCCCTCTAGTGAGGGCGGTGAAAGGAATCGCATATGCCATCCCGGGCCACCTCCCCGTCATCACATCATCATAAGTATATATATATGTATAACATGCCCCGCCCTCTAGTGAGGGACGCGGTGAACAATGCGATGGAATTGCACGAATACATGCCCTGGCCCGGGACGCAGTGAAAGACGTCATAATAGTCCGCACGAGCAGAGTAGTGAGGTAACCATATGCATGTAAACAAATAAGTAAACAAATTATTTTTCAAAACTCGACGGACAATTACATTTGCCGTCCTTCAAAAGTGTAGAAACAATTACTGAATTAATCAAAATTGTGCACAAAAGTTACGAACTTCGGAGTCATTCTTACCGACCAACAATATCAAAATATGTTGTAGTATTCGATGGGACAATCAAAACAATCATCGTACTCGCATACTACTTAAAATAATTCAATTAAGTCAACATAACAAAAATCTCGGGAACTAGGGGCCCACCTCGGGTCAAATGAGGCGGCATACATGATTGACGTATAATACGCCTCATGACATTGCTTATGGGAGTTTTTAGGTAATCGGATCCTATCCATGCAAGTTCTAGGCGTTCAGACAATTCTTTCAACTATTCATGAGCATTTGATTCAATTCTACTAAATGAATAGTAGCCAATTTCAATGTCGGATTTCTAGAATTAGAGTGATCCCCGAGACACGTATTCAAACCTATTACATCTAGGACATGCCAAAAGAAAGGAGAGGTAAGCCTTACATACCTTACGGATGACTTGCGCTCGCTTAAACTCAAATCCCGTTTCGTCGAAATCAGCAAATGGTCACTTTTACCAATTACTATTCATAAGACTTGAAATTCCAATCTTAAACTAATACTTGTCTACCGGAATTCCGCGCACCTCCCCTATAAATACAACACCCCGAGAATTAAACTCGGCTCAAAACAAGCAACAACAACCAAACCAACAATTAAGATACAATATCGATAATCAATTCAAAATACATTTCCACACTAGTAACGCTCTTTACATAATTTCCACAACTTTCCCAACATTCCAACATACTACTTACATTCCAATCAATATCGACGTTTATACGTTCAATTACTAATCCGAGCCCATTCACACAATGAGCAAGAACACTTTAAGCAATTCATACAATATTGCAAACAATCCAAACATTTTACCAACTTACCCGAAATCCAACCCAAACCCGAGAGCAACATGACTTGCCTTCCTTTCTTCCAAATTCATAAATTACACTAACAATTCATGCATTAGCAATGTCATTCTCTTAAGTACAAACTTTTGCATTAAACGCACAATGACTTCCAAAACAGTCCGCAACCATCGCAACATGAACTTTGATCATCCAAGAGCTCATCATCGATGTAGAACTCACAACGACAACAACTAAGGCCTTAAATAACATTTGCTCATCCTAGGCACAAACATGGCCTACATTCGGCCAGCTTAATACACACACATACATATGGTTTCGTCTCTCGCTCAACACACAACAACAACATGGAATCATGCTACATAGAACTCCAACTATCAATCCTACAACACATTGCACATGCACGGCCACAAACCAAGCATGGTCCATGCTCACGGTTCAACTCTAATCTATAGGTTTTCATGAATTTCATTCATTTTTTGCATACTACGACATGTCCACACCATTCACAACACATAAAGGAAATGAATTCTTACCTTTTCTTCTTCACTTCACACGTTAGCTCTAGTCCTCCAAGAGGGAAAACGAGCGACTTGCTTGTCCAAACCACGACTCCACGTTAACGAGAACCCTTGAATTAGTTGTTTTGCTACAAGAATCGATTTTTTTGATGGAGATTTCTTGGTCTTGATTTCTCCTCACTTGGCCGTGAGTTTGCTTCTCTTGCTCTCTCTCTCAAGGCTTCTTGAAATTTCTCTACGGATGGAATGAAAAAGATGACTTAGTCATCTATTAATTTGGCCAAGGAAAAATTAATTTATGTGGCCATGGCCCACAAGTAATTGGCCGGCCACATTTGGCCCTTTAATGCAATAATTCCCAAGTTTTCTTAATCAATTTTTGGCCCCAAATGTTTACTTAATAATTCCCATGCCAAGAAAGTCATTCATCACTTATGCTTTTAGAACAAAATCGTGGTTGAAAGTCCCGACTTCATGTCCCGAATGGTCTTTCCCTAACTTGTCATAATTTACTCATTTTGTCCCGTTGTTCAAAATACGGGATATAACATTCTTCCCCCTTTAGAACATTCGTCCTCGAATGTTCAACTAGTCTCGTAGGGTCGTATGAGGGTCTCGGTGGGGGGGCGTTCCTTTATTGTCATAACATACGATCTCACCTATCGATCATATCTCCCCTTTTTTCGCTTGAACCTCGTCGTCTTGTCCAATTAATGCCTTTTTTTATATCGTCGCATTGGTTGCTTTAATCGTATTCCCACTAATATGGTCATGCACGTGGTATTACCCACTAACCTATACCTATACACACATATATAATCGCCGCATCTCCACAAAGATCTCCCAACACCCCTCAAACCGACCTTGATTCTAGCGCCGTGACGCACCTTCGTTCTTTGCACCCGATTTAGTCCATTCCGGCTTACGCGGTCTCTTAAATTGTCGGCCTGCCCAGTATATTCCAAGTCCCTTTAGACTACTCTAGCTCCCCATTCGCTCTTTTGGCTAAAGTTGCAAAACTTCCAAAAACCTCCCAGGGGGATCACCCATCTTAAAATTCTCCTCACTTTAGCACGCTTAACCTCGGAACCTCGATGAGTTACAATGCTCGAACGCTCGTATAATCGCGTTCAGCTCACTATAAGACCTTTATCACGTAATTGGGAGTAAAATAGAGCGTTGACAGTTCCCGCACGCTCTCGTACACAATTACCATTTTGCCCCTCTCTCGATTTTACCTAATTACAATCACCCATGGCCATTCCTACTTTCCGTCCTACACTCCCGGGTCCGTAATAACAATGGACACGCCTTAATTACCGTTATTTATAAATACTTAGTTATCAACCCTTGGTTTTCCGCCTACCGCCATCAGGTAGCAATCAGACAATAAATATGCACACATAAATATATAAATTCTAGTGAGGGTTTATGTACCCGTAGCGCGTCCGTAATGCCTCCCCGATCATGTCTACCGCTAATGCATATAAGCGGTTCGATGGACCGCCGGAACCGGGGGCTCCGCCGCGACCTCTACCACGGCCCGCCGGGTGCCGGTGTACCGCCCCGCAGGGCGCATGGCCGCCGGGGAGGACGAACCGGCCGACCGACCCGAGGGCCGGGCCATACCACCGAACCATCCCGACGCGGGCAATCCTCACACATGGCCATAACGGCCGCAAGAAAAACAGTGCACCGCCGCGACGCGCACTCTCCCGCATGGCGCCGGCCGCACCGAGGGCACCGAGGCATAGATGGCCTCGTCTCGACTCGACCCCTATCCATCCGTGGCCCCCGAAGATCCGGGAGCTCTCCGACCGCCCCGAATACCCCGCACCGTCAAACCCTCCCCGCCCGAAAATCGTGGGGGTGCACTCGTGCCGGGCCGGGTCGAATATCCCGTACCGCCGAGGCCGTCCGCCGAGAATCCCCCGAATACCCGGGCCGACCTAGCCCTCTTCGGCCTGGCGCTCGTCATCGTCCCGTCGGCCGGCGCCCGTGCGTGCGCTCCTCCATGCCCCGGGCGTACGCTCAGAGCCGCGCGATGTCCATGCCGCACGAGCGCCCATCGACACACAACTATCGATCAAATAATCATCCACCCACAACAAACCGTGTGTACCCCCGTCGGCCATGTTCCGCCACAATATGAGGAGCGTATCTGGCTAAAGAATCAAACTCCAGGCTGTACTCCCGGACGCTCCTACCATTCTGCCGCAAATGTATAAAACTGTGAACCCTGGCGCGTCTGGCCTCTGGGGGTAAAAAGTGGGCAAGAAAAGCCTCCGTGAACTCATCCCATACGGTCTGGTGTGCGCGCCCTCACCCCGGGACAACTCCCACGACTCAAACCACCTGGTTGCGATATCGTGTGCTCGATACGACGCGCCCTCCACCGACTCGCCCTCGAGGCCCTAATAAGTCGCGTACGCCGCATCTCTCGATGAACTCCCGAGGGTCCTCCTCGGCTTTGACCCGAAGAACTCGGCGGATTGCGAGTCGAAAAATATCGAGCCCTCTCGGGTACGTCACGTCCACCAAAAATCATCTCCCGCCCTCCCGCCTTTCGACTCCGTCCCCGCCGCTAGTCCGGTCAACAACCGAACCCGTCCCTCATGGCTCGTACTCCGCGGTGCCGAGGAGCCGGAGGCTCGGGCACTCGAATCTCGGGGGCGGGCGGTGGGGCGCCTCCGTGCCGGCGGCGCGGCCGCTGCGTGCTCCTGACGGTGACGGGGTGGCGGAACTAGCCGACCGGGGCGCAATCTCCGGCTCGGGCTGGGCATGGGCCCTAGTAACTCTCTGGGCCCTACTGGTCTCTCCCACTGCAGTGGACTTGCCCTTCTGGGCAACCGTCGCCTTTCTCGGAGGCATGGCTGAAAACATAACAATATCGTCGAAAAAAAATCATCCTAATAGCACCGCTCGTCGCACGATCTAAGATCGAAGGAAGGGTAGTATCCTAAATGTCTCGTAGCCTCCCGTTTATAGATGTGGTGCACAACACACCGATAAACAGACTCACTAGACACGGCTTTGCACATTCCGAGGACGACCGCTCGATACCACTTTTGTCACGACCCAACCCCGTGGCCGCGACTAGCGCCCGAGCCGGGCACCCGTACGTGCCAACACACGTGTCGCATATGTTAATAAGAAAATCAATAAGGTAAGAACTCGAATATTTTAGAGAAATCCGGCGCAGTTTCCTCTCGTTTTTCCTACTAACCAAAATTTACCCGCACTCGAAAATACCCGAAGAAAGGCCACACACGGCCATCATATCATATAAACACATACATAGGCGAGCGGGCGCAAGGCCGCCACAAGTCGATAACCGCCCGGACATGTATCACATACACATATCGTACGTACGGAACCATAACCCACATTCCGTGTCTGCGGGTGCCTCTACGACGTAACGAACATACGGACATATGACGGGACGGGGGCCGCCGTACCGAACAAATATACACAAGTGTAACAAAGAGACTGTACCAAAATCTGGGCTCCGGACAAGGGAGCTCTTCAAAATAGCTGGACAGGGACCCTAGGCCGGCGGCTCACTCGAACGTATATCTGCACCTGCGCGGCATGAACGCAGCCCCCGAATAAAAGGGGGTCAGTACGAAATATGTACTGAGTATGTAAAGCGAAGAAACACAAGAATCGAATTATACGGAATAAAGAGGGACAGAGAATAGTACAAAGAACCGGATCTCATAAAACTTACCTTGAACGTAAATCATGCTTTTCAAAGTCATTAACGAACCGAGTATCATACTTAAAGAAATCATCATGAACATGTACATACATAACATGCCCCGGCCCAGCGAGGGACGCGGTAAGTAAAATCATCATGCATATATATGTAACGTGCCCGGCCCTCTAGTGAGGGGCGCGGTGAAAGGAATCGCATATGCCATCCGGCCACCTCCCCGTCATCACATCATCATCATAAGTATATATATATATATAACATGCCCGGCCCTCTAGTGAGAGGACGCGGTGAACAATGCGATGGAATTGCACGAATACATGCCCGGCCCGGACGCGGAAAGACGTCATAATAGTCCGCACGAGCAGCGAGTAGTGAGGTAACCATATGCATGTAAACAAATAAGTAAACAAATTATTTTTCAAAACTCGACGGACAATTACATTTGCCGTCCTTCAAAAGTGTAGAAACAATTACTGAATTAATCAAAATTGTGCACAAAAGTTACGAACTTCGGGAGTCATTCTTACCAGTCAACAATATCAAAATATGTTGTAGTATTCGATGGGACAATCAAAACAATCATCGTACTCGCATACTACTTAAAATAATTCAATTAAGTCAACATAACAAAAATCTCGGGAACTAGGGGCCCACCTCGGGTCAAATGAGGCGGCGTACATGATTGACGTATAATACGCCTCATGACATTGCTTATGGGAGTTTTTAGGGTAATCGGATCCTATCCATGCAAGTTCTAGGCGTTCAGACAATTCTTTCAACTATTCATGAGCATTTGATTCAATTCTACTAAATGAATAGTAGCCAATTTCAATGTCGGATTTCTAGAATTAGAGTAATCCCCGAGACACGTATTCAAACCTATTACATCTAGGACATGCCAAAGAAAGGAGAGGTAAGCCTTACATACCTTACGGATGACTTGCGCTCGCTTAAACTCAAATCCCGTTTCGTCGAAATGCAAATGGTCACTTTTACCAATTACTATTCATAAGACTTGAAATTCCAATCTTAAACTAATACTTGTCTACCGGAATTCCGGCGGCACCTCCCCTATAAATACAACACCCCCGAGAATTAAACTCGGCTCAAAACAAGCAACAACAACCAAACCAACAATTAAGATACAATATCGATAATCAATTCAAAATACATTTCCACACTAGTAACGCTCTTTCCATAATTTCCACAACTTTCCCAACATTCCAACATACTACTTACATTCCAATCAATATCGACGTTTATACGTTCAATTACTAATCCGAGCCCATTCACACAATGAGCAAGAACACTTTAAGCAATTCATACAATATTGCAAACAATCCAAACATTTTACCAACTTACCCGAAATCCAACCCAAACCCGAGAGCAACATGACTTGCCTTCCTTTCTTCCAAATTCATAAATTACACTAACAATTCATGCATTAGCAATGTCATTCTCTTAAGTACAAACTTTTGCATTAAACGCACAATGACTTCCAAAACAGTCCGCAACCATCGCAACATGAACTTTGATCATCCAAGAGCTCATCATCGATGTAGAACTCACAACGACAACAACTAAGGCCTTAATTAACATTTGCTCATCCTAGGCACAAACATGGCCTACATTCGGCCAGCTTAATACACACACATACATATGGTTTCTTTCGCTCAACACACAACAACAACATGGAATCATGCTACATAGAACTCCAACTATCAATCCTACAACACATTGCACATGCACGGCCACAAACCAAGCATGGTCCATGCTCACGGTTCAACTCTAATCTATAGGTTTTCATGAATTTCATTCATTTTTTGCATACTACGACATGTCCACACCATTCACAACACATAAAGGAAATGAATTCTTACCTTTTCTTCTTCACTTCACACGTTAGCTCTAGTCCTCCAAGAGGGAAAACGAGCGACTTGCTTGTCCAAACCACGACTCCACGTTAACGAGCACCCTTGAATTAGTTGTTTTGCTACAAGAATCGATTTTTTTTGATGGAGATTTCTTGGTCTTGATTTCTCCTCACTTGGCCGTGAGTTTGCTTCTCTTGCTCTCTCTCTCAAGGCTTCTTGAAATTTCTCTACGGATGGAATGAAAAAGATGACTTAGTCATCTATTAATTTGGCCAAGGAAAAATTAATTTATGTGGCCATGGCCCACAAGTAATTGGCCGGCCACATTTGGCCCTTTAATGCAATAATTCCCAAGTTTTCTTAATCAATTTTTGGCCCCAAATGTTTACTTAATAATTCCCATGCCAAGAAAGTCATTCATCACTTATGCTTTTAGAACAAAATCGTGGTTGAAAGTCCCGACTTCATGTCCCGGAATGGTCTTTCCCTAACTTGTCATAATTTACTCATTTTGTCCCGTTGTTCAAAATACGGGATATAACAATGGTACATCTTTGTAGACCCCGGGTGAATAGAATAACGGGCATAGTGTGTCTCTCCCATAACCTGTTGCCGCAGCCCTGCAACCTCAGGTACACATAATCTGCCTGCATATCGTAGCACTCCATCAGGTGTGACCTCGAATGGGGCCTTCTCTTTTTGAAGGGCTGCATCTCTATACTGTACCAGAACAGGGTCCTCGTACTGACGTCGCTTTACCTCTTCCATGATAGAGGATTCAGCAACTCCTCGAACAGAAACCCCAGTATCTCCAGAATCAGCCAAACGGACTCCAAGACTAGCTAGTTCATAAATCTCATGGACTATTTCCTTCCTTTCTGGTTGCACGTCCGTCAAACTGCCCATAGACTTACGGCTAAGTGCATCTACTACAACGTTTGCTTTCCCTGGATGGTATAAAATATCAACATCATAGTCCTTCAGCAACTCTAGCCACCTTCTCTTCCGCAAATTCAGCTCTTTCTGCTTAAAGATATATTGGAGACTTTTGTGATCCGTGTAAATATCAACATGCACGCCATATAGATAATGCCTCCATATCTTCAAAGCATGAATCACCGCTGCTAATTCCAGATCATGAGTGGGATAATTTCTTTCATGTTTTACTCGAGTCACGGGAGGCATAGGCAATAACTCTGCCATGCTACATTAATACACAACCAAGCCCAACACCGGAAGCATCACAATAAATGACATAGCCATCCGGTCCCTCAGGAAGAGTTAGAACTCGGAGCCGTAGTCAACTTATCTTTCAAAGAATCGGAAGCTCCGTTCACGCATCACTCCAATCGGAACTTAGCCATTTTCCGAGTTAGCCTCATTAAAGGCACTGAAATCGAAGCAAACTTCTTCACAAATCTCTTGTAATATCCTGCTAACCCCAGAAAACTACATACCTCAGTAGGTGTCGTAGGTCTAGGCCAAGTCTTTACGGCCTCAATCTTCTGTGTATCCACCCGAATGCCATCAGCTCCAATAATATGCCCCAAGAATGCTACTGAAGTCAACCATTCACATTTAGAGAACTTAGCATACAATTTACAGGCCGGGAGCACCCAAAGTACCGTCCCCGATGATGATCGCATGCTCCTCCTCGATCGTGAATAGACCAGAATATCATCAATAAATACAATCACGAACATGTCTAGGAATGGCTTGAATACTCGGTTCATCAGGTCCATAAACACTGCTGGAGCATTGGTCAGCCCAAAAGACATCACCCTAAATTCATAGTGCCCGTATCGGGTCCTGAATGCAGTCTTTGGAATGTCTGCCTCTCTTACCCGCACTGGTGATAGCTCGACCCGCGAGTCTATCTTTGAGAAACACTTAGCACCACACTCGGTCAAATAAATCATCAATCCGGGGGAGGGGATATCTGTTCTTTATGGTCACCTTGTTCACCGCCTATAATCAATACACATCCGCGGCCGACCCATCTTTCTTTCTCACGAACGATCGGTGCTCCCCAAGGTGATGTCTTGGGCCTAATGAAGCCCTTCTCTAACAAATCCCTCACCGAAGCTTCCTTCAATTCTTTCGATTATGCAGGTGCCATTCTGTAAGGAGGAATAGATATGGGCTGAGTATCTGGAAACACATCTATAGTGAATTCTATCTCCCGTTCAGGAGGAAGACCTGGAAGTTCATCCGGAAATACATCTGGAAATTCATTGACTACCGGGATCGATCGAAGAGTCGGTTCCTCTGCTTTCAAGTCATGCACACGAACCAGATGATAAATATAACCTTTTCTAACCATCTTCCTTGCCTTGAGGTATGAAATATACTTACCCCTCGGCGATGCTGTATTCCCCAGCCATTCTATAACTGGTTCTCCTGGGAACTGAAACCGAACTATCTTATTTCTACAATCAACGTTAGCATAACAAGAAGCTAACCAATCCATACCCATAATAACATCAAACTCAGTCATGTCTAACTCTATCAAATCTGCCAAGGTATGACGCTATATATATTCATCGAACACTTTTTATATACCTGCTTTGCTATAACAAAATCTCCTACCGGTGTAGCTACCTCAAATGGTTCAATCGACTCAGGTTTTATCCCGATTCTACTAGCAACAAAGGGAGTTATATATGATAAGGTGGAGCCTGGATCTATCAATGCATATACATCCCGAGAGAAGATCGATAATATACCTGTAACCACATTTGGTGACGCCTCCTGATCTTGTCTACTAGCCAAAGCATATATGCGGTTCGAAGGACCGCTAAAACTGGAGGCTCCGCCACGGCCTCTCTACGGCTACCGCCGGTGTCGACATACCGCCCCATAGGGCGCGTAGCTACGAGAAGAAGATGAACCAACAAGCCGACCCGAGGGTGAGCTGCACCACTCGGACTACCCCCATACGGACACTCCCTCATGATATGGCCTTGACGGCCGCAAGCAAAACAAGCACCTGTAGCAAGACGGCATTCCCCCGGATAGAGCCTGCCGTACCGAGAGCACTGAGGCATAGATGGCCTCGTCTTGCTCAAACCTCTGCTCGACTGCGAACCCGAAGCCCTGGAACCCCGACCGGATCCTGAATATCCTGTGCTATCGAATCTCCTACCCGTGAACTGTGGGGGTGCACTTTAGGGCCGGCCGAGAAGGATACCTAGTATCTTCTAGCTGAGGGCCGCCCACCTCGAAACTCCCCGAATAACCGGCCGATCTAGCCCTTGGGCCGGCCCCCGTCGCGATCTCTCGTCGGGGCCGACGCCACCGTGTCGATCTTCCATCCCCTGTGCATACGCCTGTACCCAAGCAATATCCATCCCTGGCTGGGAAGCCATTACCATACAGCTATCAACCAAATAACGATCTAACCCCACCACATATCGATGCATCCTATCGGTCATATCAGCTACAATAGTGGGTGCATGTCTAGCCAATGAGTCAAAACTCTAGACTATGCTCTCGAACGCTCCCCGCCCTTCCGTCTCAACGCGGAATCTATCAACCCTAGCTCGCCGCATCTCCGGAGGCGAGAAAGTGGCCAAGAAAGGCCTCCACAAACTCATCCCATACCGCCGAGGAGCATCCTCGCCCCTAGACAACTCCCACGACTCATACCAATTGACAGCCACATCACGCAATCAATACGATGCTAACTCAACAGATTCAGTCTCAGAAGCCTTAATTAGCCGCAATGTACGCTGCATCTGCCGAACGAACTCCTGCGGGTCATCCTCGGGCTTCGACCCGAAAAACTCTGGAGGATTACAGCTTAGAAAGTCACGGGCTCTCGGGCGTCATGTCTGTCTATCTAGTCAACCCCCTAGTCCTTGCCTCGTGAGCCTGTCCCCCGCCGCTAATGCGGTGAGCAACCGGGCCGCATCTCTCATGGCCCTATCCTCCGCCCCCGGCCGAGGAGCCGGAGGCTCGGACCGGAACCTCGGGCCGGCGGTGGACCCTCCCCCCGATGCGCAGGCCGCCGGCTTCGCGCTACGCTCCTCTTGTAGTGGCGGTGCGGCGAGCTCGCTAACCGTAGCACAACCCCGAGGCTCGGGGCTAGGCACGGGCCACTAGTAACTCTTTGGGTCCTGGCCCTCTCCAACCGACTTGCCCTTCCACGGCGTGTCGCTTTCTTTGGAGGCATCGCTATAAACATAGTAATGTTAGGGAGGAATTATCCCGATAATACGGCTACTATCGCACGATCTAGAGTAAGAAGGAAAGATAACATCCTAAATGTCCTATAGCCTCCTGTTTATAGATGTGGTGCACAACACACCGATAAACAAGACTCTACTAGACACGGTCTGTAAACACTCCGAGGATGAACTGCTCTAATACCACTTTTGTCACGACCTAACCCCGTAGACCGTGACTAGTGCCCGAAATGGGCACTCGTTTACACACCTGTTAATTATAATCAGTCCACAACTAGCATGATAAGGAACTCATATATAAAAAGGAAAGACGTCTTCTCAAAACTGTCGCATATATATACATATTTATCACGACAACCTGTCTCCTGTGGAGTCACAACTACTAATAGATAATATCGCATATAAGCCGGCAAGGCTATCACAACATGTGGGAACGCCCCAACTATATATACGCAAGCCGACAAGGCTACCACTACATACAACATCCCAAAACATATATATACATACGCAAGCCGACAAGGCTGCCACTACGGATGGGAACGTCCCAAAACATAAGTCATACAGACACAACTGAACAACAACTATATACAACCCACACATATGTCACAGACCTCTAAGAGTAACAACAGTATCATATGACGGGACAGGGCCCCGCCGTAACCCTGGATAAACCCATATATACAATATGAGGATCTGTCCCAAAAACTAGGCTCCGGGACAATGGAGCACTCCAAGATAGCTGAATAGAAATCCTAAGCTGGCGGATCACCGAAGCGAGTATCTGTACTGTCACACCCTTAATCCGATAGGGTGTGATGGGCACCCGACCCTTACCTAGGGCCGAGCGAACCCGCAGACTTTCATAATACTCATACTGGGCCCGTAAAACATAACATAAGCACGTTACGAATTTTTTTTTTTTTGAAAATAAACATGCCTTTCATCATTTTTTTTTCAAATCAAATAAAGCTAGCATCGTATGAAATCGTAAAACATATGAGGTTCATAACATAATGCATAATAATACATCGGCTTACATAGCCGCTTACAAAACGACATTTCACACACACGACAACGTACGCAAAGTCTCTACCAACATCTCGGATACCATACAAAAGCACTCGTACTCGGCGGCACTCCGAGGAAATGGAGCTCGCCAATCCGGGCCGGAACATCTTCTCGTTAACATCACCTACTCATCCGTGGGTACCGCGCGGCATGAAATGCAGCCCCCCCCCCGAAGAAAGGGGTCGTACGAAATATGTACCGAGTATGTAAAGCATGGGATATCGTAAACAGAACCGTACTGAAACGAGGAGAACAGAAAAGTAATACAATAACCAGAACTCATAACACTTGCTTTTGAACCATAAATTATACATATCAATTCCATATTCAGCTCATCATGGGACTAAGGAATAGAGTCAGAAAATCATCTCGTACACGTACATGGATATAACATGCCCCGGTCCTCTAGTGAGGGACGCGGTAGGTAAAACCATCAGATGCATATACATATATCGTGCCCCGGCCATTTAATAAGGGACGCGGTAAGTAAAATCATCATATCATATACATATAACGTGCCCGGCCCTCTAATGAGAGACGCGGTAAGTAAAATCATCATATCATATACATATAACATGCCCCGGCCCTCTAATGAGGGACGCGATAAGTAAAATCATCATATGCACGTACATGTAACGTGCCCCGGCCCTCTAGTGAGGGACGCGATAAAGGAATCATCATATGCCATCCCGCCACCTCCTCCATATCATCATATCATATAACGTGCCCCGACCCCGCTAGCAAGGGACGCGGTAAATATAACGTGCCCCGCCCTACAGTGAGGGACGCGGTGAACGATGCAATGAAGTGCACGAATACATGCCCTAGCCCGGGACGCAGTGAAAGAGATAATAACAGCTCGCACGAGCAGAGTAGTGAGAAACCATATGCACAAATCATCATATACATACCATGACACATCATAACATCATAATTTATCATATGAGCTGACATTAACCGATGTGGGATTGGCCTAAACCAATGTGAGATTTGCCTAAACCAACAGGTGGAATTTGCCTCACCACTAGGTTTGCCCCACCACCGGCTCCGATTTCGACTGATCATATTCGGGGGTCAGAAGGGTAGTCATATTAAATTCTTTCATAAGCCATTTTCAAAGAATTATTAATCAAAACGAACCATCAAGAAGATCGCGGGACCCGGGACGTACTTTAGAAACCATAGTCAAAATCCATGAAAATCATTATTTCGGACTCAACCGGACATACGCCTACGAAAATCATAGTCATCATATGTTATCGAATCAATATTACAAACTCAAAAGATAAGTAAACTGATCGTACTTGAAATCGGAATAATAGTCATATCATATCCTTTCAAAAATCGTCAGAAGTACATACGAAAAGTCGCGGGGCCCACGGAAAGGTGTCGACTCAATTCGGGCCCGCCCATAAAAATCATAGTTATTATACACGTCATAGAATCATTTACGAGCGTATCAAGGCCATCCGGTTTTGTTTGTGAAAGTTACGGACGTTCATAGTTTTCGAAATTATTTAGGAACAAAACTCTTTTAAAAACCAAACTTTATGCAACTTTTTTGAAAATAAATCATACAAAGACCTATAAACCATAGCTTGTCCACATAAGGATGCCAACATCAAAAGCAAATACGACTCACAAACGTGCTCGGATTTTTAAGAATAGAATTACCCCCGAAGCTCATAACATATCATAACTTAGCCATATCTAAGACATGCCAAAAGAAGGAAGGTAAGCTTTACATACCTTGATTGCTTCCTAAGCTAATCCAAACTCAAGTCTCGGCTTCTCAAAATCTACAACACGTCATTAGATACCAAACATTAGTCGTAGGCACCTCGGAATCCCATTTTAAGCTCGCACTTTATTTACAAAAATTTGGGCAGCATTTCCCCTGTAAATTCAACACCCCGAGAATTTAACTCGGCCAAATTCATCAACAACCATACCAACAAACATTCTGACAACATCAATAATGAATTCAAAACGCATTCTAACATTAGTAACTCCTTTCTACATAATTCGACAACATTCCAATTACATTCAATTCAACCACATACTTTCAACCCAACATCAACGCTCATACATCCACATAGAAATCCGAGATCATTTAATCACGATTCAAGAACATTTCAAACAACCCGTAAAATATTCAAACAATCCAAATAATATGCCATAGAACCCGAAACCTTTCCAACTCAACATGAACAACCATAACATATTTCTTTCTTCCAAATTCATGAACTTCACCAACAATCCGCACGTTAACAATATTATTATCATAAATTCAAGAAACCACATTAGGATCAAATTGGCTCCTAAAACAGCCCACACAATTACAATCTCAACTTAGATCATCAAACTCTCATTTACATCATAGAATCCGCAACACAACATCTCAAACATACTAAATAAAATTAGTCCTTCATCCCTATATAATACTACATATACACGGCTAAACTCACAACAATCACAACTCAACATAAACCATTCAATACCTTCATTTTCATCACATAGAATTCACGACAACAACAACCAAAACATGCTAAACAAAATTGATTCTTCACCTCTACACACATGCACCTATTCGGCCAAACACCATAATCCATATTTTCATAAACTTCATTCATTTCCACACTCCACAACATCCACAACTATCAAATTACATTACATACAATTGGTTCATCATGCTTACACCAACACCCTATACTCACGGCCACAACTTCCAACATACAACCTTTCATGATTTTTCATCCATTTCCATACACTATAACACGTTCAAAACATCCATAAAACATGTAAAGGAGGATTAAATCTTACCTTTTCCATCAACTTCTCCCACGGCTAGCTTTTGTGAAACACAACAACGAGCGGTTTTCTTGTTCTACCAACCACTCCACGTTAACGAGGACCTTCCAATTAGTAGGAAACCTAGAAGAAAATAATTTTTGAAGAAGAATTTTTTGGTCTTCTTTTTTTTTTCCCTTGGCCGAACATGGCCTCTTTGTTGCTCTCCAAAGTTCTTCAACTTTCTTGAACTTTCTAGGAGCTAAAATATGATGAAGATGATTTAATTAATCATCTTTCTCTCCATATATAATTCATACACATGGCCCATGGCCCACACACACACATGGCCACATATGGCCATTTTCATGAATTAATAAGTTTCCAAAATTTCACTTTTGGCCCCAAATTTTCATGAAATGTCTAGCTTTCCATAATTCATCTTTTGGTCCCAAATTTTCCTTATTCCAAATTTACCCTTAACATTCCATACCAATAAAAAGATAAATATGCAACTTATGCACTATTAACAAAAATCAACAAAAACCGAAAATTAAAAGTCTTGTCCATAACTCGTCGCAACCAACTTAGAATACTCCAACGCACAAAGTACGGGGTATAACATCCTTTCCCCCTTTAGAACATTCGTCCTCGAATGTTTAACTAGTCTCATAAAACATCATAAGGATCTCGGGTTAAACTTTTCCTTCTTGTCGAATCTCATTACACTTTACTCAACTTGTAACATTCTAGGCACATTATCTCGTGTCGTCTCTTAATATTTAACTCAAACCCTTCCGTATTCATTCCATAGCTTGTTTTTCCGTTTCACACTTGCCTTTTTATTTTAGCTACATAGATCACATCACAACCTTGGCCACTTTCTCACTAGACTTTACTTATTTTCACAACACCTTCATTATACCCACATTGTCCCTTATTCGCAATCTATCCTATAACATAACACTTCTTAACCCTTTACTCTTTCTGATCCACTTTATCCTTAATATCTCACAAGATGTCTTATCAATACATTCATATACATCGCAATTCCTTCCCTCTGTACTCTTGTCTTAATCTCATTCTTACTATCGGCACGACCTTTCAAGTCGTATTACAAACACATATCTCATTCTCTTTTTATTTCTGGAAAAATTTCGGCAGAGTTTCCTCTATATTTCTTACTATCTCAAAACCTGCACGCAGGAAATACCAACAATGCCTCACAGGGCCAACATATGTACATATATCATATCATATCACAGCCCACACAGACTCTCAATATCATCAATAAGACACAAATGATAAACATACCTCGTATGCCCAACTCAAACGGCACCTGTTACACTTTCTTGTTTACTTTCCCCCTTTAGTCATCAACTTGTATTTCAATCGTAAATTCAATATGTTATATCCCGTATTTTGTACGTCAGGACGTTCTGAGCTATTGGCGAAAAGTTAAGGGCAAGACTACTCCAGGATGCGAGGTCGAGATTTTTGACCTTCGATTTTATTTTAAGGCATAAATTGCTAATGATTTTATTGGTATGGAATATTAAAGAAAATTTGGGGTCAAAAGTGAAGTTCGGGAAGTCTAGTTCCCAATGCAACACACCGCTCCTCAATCGGACATCGAGGTAAGGAGATATGGACGTTAAAAGTCGGGCCGGGCACGGACAGAAATGGTCACGCGCGAACGCGCCAGAGAGTGGCGCGAACGCGCAGAAGGCCAAGGGCCAATACAGCGCGAACGCGCCCCTGGGGGGGCGCGAACGCGCGCCCAAGGGGCGCGAACGCGCCACGGGGGGGCGCGAACGCGCCCCGCGGGGGCGCGAACGCGCCACTAAGGGAAGGGGGCGCGAACGCGCTGAACAAAATTAAAGGACTCAGGTTCAAGATGAAGGTTATATTATAAGAATGTGATAATAACATATATATGACATTTCGAGACCATATGGGATGAATTGGTTCATATGGCACTTAATGAGAAACCCTCGTTGCTGCACGCTAAGTGGGGCCCACACGTTGGAGTTTTATAAAGGACATATGAAGAGATATATGAGTAGTACATGAAAGGTTGAGCAAGTCCTAAGAAGGACCCATAAGCAAAATATGGGCATATGCCTTCCAAAAGGGCGATTTAAGGAAAAATTTTCCGATGATCTGAATTGGAGGAGCAAAAACGGTATTATAAGTTTGGAATTTGGAAAAGCACAAAGAATGAAAGTTGTATATAATTGAAAGAGATTTCTAACCATAGGTTGTGGGCCCTCACATGATATCGGTATCAAGAGTTATGACCTTTTTACTGAACGAAGGTACAGTCAGAAAAATTAAGTCAGCGCGAACGCGCCATGAAAATCGCGAACGCGCTGAAGGAAATATAGGTCGGTCCAGGCAGAACTTGGACCGTTCTATAAAAGGGAGAGGCCCAATATTTTCGTCCCAAACCACCCCAAACACGCCCAAAAACTCTAGAAAAATTCCCCAACCTTCCACCACCAACTTTTAGCCCAAAACCAGGTATAATTCCTAAATTCCGGTCCAGACAGCGTATAGTTGCAACTACAAAATTGTGTATTAATACGTTGTGGCTTAAGTTTAAGGTGAAGGAGTGAATATATAGCCTTATTATCGCGGGAAAGGTATGAATTTCTTTCTATTTGTGTTAATATTGATTTATTTACGAAGAAGGAGCTGTAAAATTGTTACAAAATGGTTCGTGATGGAATTATGGGACAAACACCATATGGGGTGTTTATGAAGTATTTTAAAGTTGGAAATATTATGTTTAATATTGGTATTGTTGTGATTGTTGTTGGTTGTTGAATTGAGAATTCTCGGGCTAGGCATATAAACGGGGAGATCTTTGCCCGATTTTCGGTAGAATACAGAATAGTATAATTTGAAACCTGGTACAAGTGTGCGATGAAGAGGCTAACATTAAGTGTAAATCCTCTTAAATGTAGACTTACGAGCTTGGACGCACAAGCGTAGCCAATAGGAGATTGAACAGGTATGTAAAGCTAACCCTTCTTTCTTTTGGCATGTCTTAGTGGTAAGTAGGCTGTGATACGAGCCTCGGGGTAACTCCATTCGCAAGATCCGAGCTTGTATGCGGTTCTTATTCATTTCTTAATGTTGGCTCTCTTAACGTAGTCGAACCATGATTTTTATTTTTTTATATGATTTGATTTCAAATGTTTCATAAAGACTTTTATTCCTAAAGGGTTCCGTAACTACGAACGATCGTAACTTTCATAGATGAGCTCGGATCTCCTTGAAAAGTTCGTAGGAGATTCTATAATGAATAAGGTCTCCAACTTTTATAGATGGACTCGGATTGGGTTGATACTCATCCGTGGGCCCCGAGGCTTTCCTTTGTGTAATGCTAACGATTTTTAAAGGGATCTAGTGTGACTACCGTCTTAACCCTCGAGCGTCGACTACTTACTTCCTATCGAGTTTGTAATGATGATTATGCCCCTAATTCCCGTAAGTTATTTCATATGGTTTGATACGTATCTATGAGTCCTAAAGTCCTATTTGACATACCCTCGAACGACATTCGGAAGAAACTTGATTTGACTATCGTCTTGATTTTTAAATGATGATTCATATTAAATGTTCTATCGAGTCTTTGAAAGTATTTTAAACTGCATATGGTTGCTCACGACTCTGCTCGTGCATATGGTTGTTACATCCTTCACCGAGTCCCGGCCGGTTATGTATCGTGCGCACTATGTTATTTTTCGGTGTGATCTTTGTGTTACGGTTCACCGAGCTCCTCGCTGTAGGGCCGGGTTCCGTTTATATTGGTGTTATGCTGTGTTATGGTGTTACGGTAGGCTATGATGTGTTATGGGGATATGTCGGGTACGGAGATATGAACCTTCTGGTGTGATGCTGTGTTGTGGCGCCAACGACGGGCGGGCGACCACAGTTCTAAGAGCCCTATGCATGATTTGTATTTTTATGAGTAAGCATTTTGATATTTTGAATATTGCATTTACTTTCTGTACTCCTGGTTTTGATTATGATCCGGTTTACTATATTTCATGCTTTGCATACTCAGTACATATTCCGTACTGACCCCTTTTCTTCGGGGGCGCGTTTCATGCCGCGTGTACAAATAATTATTTGGATGATCCACCAGCTTAGGATTCTGTTCGGCGACTTGGAGCGCTCTCTTGTTCGGAGCCTATACTTTGATCCGTTTTTGTTATTATATATATGTATATATTTGTTCACGGGTACGGCGGGGCCCTGTCCCGTCATATGATTCTGTCATTATTCTTAGAGGTCTGTAGACATATATGTGTGGGTTATGGGTATCCACTGTTCAGTCGTGTCTGTGTGATTTGTGATTTGGATGTCCCCCTATATTATGATAGCCTTATCGGCTTATATGTGATATTATCTGCTGGATTGCGATAGCGATATGCATATTTATACATTTGTGACAGCTTCGGGGTGACGTTCCACTTTTCTGTAAATGTATGTTATTTGTATACTGCGTAAGCTATTCGTATGCTACTTCTGATTAACTGGTGTGTACGGGTGCCCAACTCGGGCACTAGTCGCGGCCTACGGGGTTGGGTCGTGACAAAAGTGGTATCGAGCGGTTCGTCCTCGGATTGTCTACGCGACCGTGTCGGCAGAGTCTTGTTTATGGTGTGAAGCCGGCCACACTCATAAACAAGGAGGTCGCGGGGCATTTAGGAATCGGTGACCCTTTTTCTACGTCTTAGATCGTGCGATAGAGCCAAGTCATAGGAAATGAGATCCCTCGTACTAACTCTTAATTTCGGCAGGAACGATATCGACAGAAGAAAGCGATTGACGACATTGGAAGATACAAGCACGCAGGTAAGCAAAGGTACGGAAGGCATATGTCGGCTAAGGCATTAAAGTATGATTGAAATGTAAAGTTGAAAACCGAAAGAGAAAAGTAAACAGGAAAGTGTAACAGGTGTGGTTCGAGTTGGACATACGATGTGAGTCCATCATTTTTATACTGCTATTGATACTGGGAGCCCTGTGTGGCTACGATATGATATGATATGTATGTATATGTGTTGGCCCCGTGAGGCATTGTTGGTATTTCCCCGCGTGCGTTTTGAGATAGTAAGAAATATAGAGGAAACTCTGCCGAAATTTTTCCAGGAAATAAGACAAGAATGGGGTATGCGTTTGCGACATGCCTTGAGAGGTTGTGTTAACAATAAGAATATGATTTGACTAAGTTACAAGTATGGCTGACCCCGAAAAAAACAATTTAAATTAATTACTGAATTGGCGGTAGTGGTAATTAAGAGGTCGATATCGACATGGTAGAAAGAAATTAGAAAGGGCTTGTGATATTAAGAGATGAGTTAGAAGAGATTGGCAAATCTCGATGGAGTGTTATAGTAAGGTACCAACTGAATCGATAAGCAGGGATGGATTATGACGAGATTATAGTTGGAAGAAATAATAACAAAGACAATTGAGACCAGAGTACAAAGAAAAAAAAAGAGAGAATTGTGACGGATATGAATGTGCGGACAAGACAGTTTGTGGAATATTAAAGATAAGATTGACCGGAAAGGGCAAAAAGTTAAGAAGTGCGACACTATAAGGCCGATTACGAACAAGATATTATGTGAATATAGTAAGGAATGTTATGAAAATGAGCAAGGCTTAGCAAGGAAGTGACTAATAGATATGATGTGATCTGGGTGACTCAAGTATGAAGGTGAGTTAGTGGGGAAAAAAAAAAAAAAAGGAAGGGGAATTTATGAAGTTCTTCTACAGGGAAAGTATAGAATAGAAGTTACGAGATAATGGAAACGATAGCGAGCACAAAAAAATAGGGAGGAAGAGAGAAGGAGATGAAAAGAAAGGTAAGTAAGATAACGGTGCGGTAATAGATGGCGACATGGCTAGCCATGAACACGGGTAATAACGGGGCCAAATCATAGATGGGAACCGTGACAGCCAAATCATAGAAAGGTGAATAACGAGGTAGAATGAGTGTTAGGGAATGATTGGTATGATAAGAACAAATAGGGAGGAACAGAATATGTTTTGAAAGCGACAAGACGGTAGGCTTAGGGAATATATGGCGCAATGTAATTTCATCAAAGGAAGTAGATGGTATCGGTTAAGGTGAAGATACTATTTCAAGAGAATTTTGGGCACTTATCGTTGGAATATAAATGCCATTTAACTGAGAATTTGGAATAACTACGGGTATTAAATAATTATTGGGTCGGAGTAAGAGACCCTTTTTAATTCGGCGGGAGATGTGTTACGAGGGCGTTTTGAAATCTGTCCAGACTTTAACTCACTCCAAATTATGTGCTGAAGGTCATGCGGCGAGGTCGACGCGATCATACTAGCGTTAGAGCATCGAATCTCATCGAGTTCCAAAGTTAAGCGTCTTTGAGTGGGAGCAATTTTAGGATGGGTGACTCCCCTGGGAAGTTTTCTGAAAGTCTTACAAATTCGTACGTAAGGAATAAATGAAAAGTTAGGTTAATCGAAGGAAATACTAGAGTACGGAGTGGGCGGAAACCTTAAGAGGTCGTGTAAAACGCGGCATCGAACCAAAGAAAAAGAAAGAAAGTGCATTGCGCCTTTTAGAAACAAGATAAGTCGAATAGTGTTGGAAATGTTTTGTGAATAAGATGGTAGCGGTGATGTATATGTATGTATATGACATCTCATACATGGCTATATTGAATCCTAACAATCGACATTGTGATGTGTTGGAAGGCATTAATCGGACGGTAATGAAGTGCTAGTGAAAGAAAAGATGGCACCTATGTTATAAGGCAAGCCGATCTTTTTTTCACTACGGAAGTTAAGCTTGGAAAGTTCTAAGATAATGATATACGGGAAGGAAAGAGAGTGCGTGGATGGAAAGTAAAGTGACCGAAAATGTCGGACAAAGCGAAAGGATAAGGAGCATAAGAGAGTGAAGCCTTCAAGAGAAACGACGGGCAAAACGCGAAACTAGTTGGATAGGGATTTGAAGGTAGGCATGTGAAAGGAATAGAGTATGGTAATATGGAACGAAAGAGGAACGAGAAGTAAAGGAAAGAATGAATAGGCCGTGCAACGACGCTAAGAGATTTCCTAACTCTCGAAAGATAAGTGCCGAAGACGGTGGATATCGAAAAAGTATTGGTGTATTGGGACCCCCTTAAGGGGGGGAGAGCATATTAAACTTGAAAGAGATTATGACGTTCTTATGCTCCACAAGGGAAAATTTTACTAACTTGGACCCAAAGCCCGAAACGATCGCCAAAGCAAGGAAATCCAAGATGCGTATGCTTGCGTACGAGAGAATTGTAAGGGAGTAAGAATTTCCATAGCCCTGCGCCTTGAGTTGTACTGTAAGATTTGAGGGACAAAGGCTAAAGGAATAGTTGCGGCAAGAGCCCAAGGATTTAGTTTGAACTCAAATTATAAGCTGCCATAAGTGTAGCTGTATTGTGAAGGATAGCGAAGGGTGCAGGACCATTTCGTATATACATAACCATTATAGCCACTAGCGACAAGGTCATGTGAGTGAGCATTCGAATGTAAAGATGAATGGTGACAAGGATGTAAGGACTAATGACGCTGAACATCGAACCGCGAGTAAGTCTTAGCATGGCATTTCACTCGCAGTCTGACGCGCAGACCGAGCGTGCTATTCTGACGTTAAGGGATACGTTACGAGCCTGCGTTATTGATTTCGCAGGTAGCTAGAATAATCGTACCACTTATGGGAGTTGCTGGTAATCAGAGCTACTATTCTCGCAACTAGATAGCCGTATGAGGCTCGCTATGGCAGAAGGTGCAGAACACCGATTGGCTGGTCCAATATTGGTAAAACTAAATTAATTGGGGCCAGATATGACTCGAAGAAGGCGGCAAAGTGAAACTCATTCGGGAGCGGTTATTAGCGGCTCGGAGGCAATAGAAGTCATATACAGATACTCGACGTCGACACCTAGGGTTCCAGGTCGACGATTGGGTATCTTTGGAAGTGTCACCCTTGAAGGGTGTTAGGAGATTCGGCAAAAAAAAAGGGGGAAGCTCAGTCCGAGGCATATTGAATCTTATCAGACCGTCCGTAAAGTAGGCAAGACTACCTATAAATTAGACCTACCGTCTGGGTTGGGAGCAGTGCATCCGGTCTACCGTGTGTTAATGCTTCTTGAATGCATTGGTGATTCTCCTAAAGTACGTCCTATAGATGATATCCAGGCGCCAGAGGAATTAGCCTACGAGGAACAACCTATAACTATACTGAGTCGTCAGGTGAGAAGATTACGTACTACAGGCGTAACTGTCGTTGAGGTATTGGGGCGGAGCAATGGCGAGAGAAGAGATGCGAACGCGTATCCCTACCGTCTCTCCCGTGCCTACAAGCGATCTAATTCCCTAATTGGTTACGTTGATTGATAAAGGAGCTATGTGTGACAACATAAAAAGTGGACCCTCCCCGAAGCATTTATAAGACCCTATAAGATTAGTTTAACATTCGAGGACGAATGTTTTAAAGGGGGGGAGGATGTTATATCCCGTATTTTGTACGTCGGGACATTCCGAGCTATTGGCGAAAAGTTAAGGACAAGACTACTCCGGATGCGAGGTCGATATTTTTGACCTTCGATTTTATTTTAAGGCATAAATTGCTTATGATTTTATTGGTATGGAATATTAAAGAAAATTTGGGGTCAAAAGTGAAGTTCGGGAAGTCTAGTTCCAAACGCAACAAACCGCTCCTCAATCGGACATCGAGGTAAGGAGATATGGACGTTACAAGTCGGGCTGGTAGACAGGAAAATGGTCTGCGCGAACGCGCCAGAGAGTGGCGCGAACGCGCAGAAGGCCAAGGGCCAATACAGCGCGAACGCGCCACTAAGGGGGCGCGAACGCGCTGAACAAAATTAAAGGACTCAGGTTCAAGATGAAGGTTATATTATAAGAATGTGATAATAACATATATATGACATTTCGAGACCATATGGGATGAATTGGTTCATATGGCACTTAATGAGAAACCCTCGTTGTCGCACGCTAAGTGGGGCCCACACGTTGGAGTTTTATAAAGGACATATGAAGAGATATATGAGTAGTACATGAAAGGTTGAGCAAGTCCTAAGAAGGACCCATAAGCCAAATATGGGCATAAGCCTTCCAAAAGGGCGATTTAAGGAAACATTTTCCGATGATCAGAATTGGAGGGGCAAAAACGGTATTATAAGTTTGGAATTTGGAAAAGCACAAAGAATGAAAGTTGTATATAATTGAAAGATCTTTCCAACCATAGGTTGTGGGCCCTCACACAATATCGGTATCAAGAGTTATGACCTTTTTACTGAACGAAGGTACAGTCAGACAGCGCGAACGCGCCCAAAGGGGGCGCGAACGCGCTGAAGGAAATATAGGTCGGTCAGTGAGGAACTCCGGACCGTTCTATAAAAGGGAGAGGCCCAATATTTTCGTTCCAAACCACCCCAAACACTCCCCAAAAACTCCAGAAAAATTCCCCAACCTTCCACCACCAACTTTTAGCCCAAAACCAGGTATAATTCCCAAATTCCGGTCCAGACAGCGTATAGTTGCAACTACAAAATTGTGTATTAATACGTTGTGGCTTAATTTTAAGGTGAAGGAGTGAATATATAGCCTTATTATTGCGGGAAAGGTATGAATTTCTTTCTATTTGTGTTAATATTGATTTATTTACGAAGAAGGAGTACGTAAAATTGTTACAAAATGGTTCTGTGATGGAATTATGGGACAAACACCATATGGGGTGTTTATGAAGTATTTTAAAGTTGGAAATATTATGTTTAATATTGGTATTGTTGTGATTGCTGTTGGTTGTTGAATTGAGAATTCGGGCTAGGCATATAAACAAGGAAGATGCTGCCCGATTTTCGGTAGAATACAAAATAGTATAATTTGAAACCTGGTACAAGTGTGCGATGAAGAGGCTAACATTAAGTGTAAATCCTCTTAAATGTAGACTTACGAGCTTGGACCCACAAGCGTTGCCAATAGGAGATTGAACAGGTATGTAAAGCTAACCCTTCTTTCTTTTGGCATGTCTTAGTGGTAAGTAGGCTATGATACGAGCCTCGGGTAACTCCATTCGCAAGATCCGAGCTTGTATGCGGTTCTTATTCATTTCTTAATGTTGGCTCTCTTAACGTAGTCGAACCATGATTTTTATGTTTTTATATGATTTGATTTCAAATGTTTCATAAAGACTTTTATTCCTAAAGGGTTCCATAACTACGAACGATCGTAACTTTCATAGATGAGCTCGGATCGCCTTGAAACGTTCGTAGGAGATTCTATAATTGTTACACCCGGATAAATTTTCATTCATGCGTGGAATCGAATAAATGAAGGGAAAGGATTACGGGTATCGAATCGATGAAGTGTCGAATTAGTTTCGAGAAGGACCCGTCAGCCATATATGGACTTAGACCCTTCGTCAACAAGTAGCCTGTCGAAGCAAAGGATCGCTCGTCACGAGATGCGAAACCATATGCGACTCGCATGTTGAACATGCGAATCGCAGTGAAAACACCGCAGTCGTGCGACCATCGCAGTCGTGCCAAACGCGAGTGAGAAGTGGTTCTCTCGGCACCACCGCGACACCAAATGCGACGCGAGGTGCGACTCGCATGTGTGACATGCGACTCGCATGTAGTGTC